>NC_071125.1:1782500-2082500 GCF_024256425.1 Clarias gariepinus
TGTGTCTTTGTTTAGAAAGTAAATAACTGCTGTAAGGATAAGGTATAGATCTGGTATTCAAGCTTAATATTTAGGATTTTTTTTTTTATCGTCTAGCTTGAAATGTATTATTAAGTACCTGAGTCAGGCATATTAATAGGAACAGGGTGGAGTTAAGAGAGAGAGGGAGAAAGAGAGAGAGAGGGAGAGAGGGATTCTGTTAAACATTAAGCAAGTCGTAAACATATAGAAAAACAAATAAGCACTAACACTCATTCCTAACGCTAACCTTAACTGTTTTAGATCATGTTTTATTACAGAATTATGTTAACTGCTATAAATAATCACGTAAATATGAAAAATGTCATTACGAGAGTATACATTAATGTCGAAGTTAAGTGAAACGTTTTTTTTATTAAGTATTTAATCTATTTTCTGAGCGTGTCTCTAAAATTTATGCAAAATCATATGATGTTTTTGTGATTCAGTAAACTTTTATTGTATTTTGTGAAATTCATTCCGTTTAAAAGTACTGTATGTTGCAGTTTGAGTTGCTTTATCCTTATACACTACCTTGGCATAAAAAAAAAATCACAGTTTCAGAAGTCAAATTAATATAATGCATCAAGCGAAGAAAACAACTAAGGGGATTACTGAGACCACCTGGCCAGCAGACTATTAAAACCTGGAAGCATTATGCTGAAAGTAGGAGCATTTCCATACACACACACACAATGCGATGAGGACTCACAAGACTGGGACTAAACAGATGTGTGTCCGTAAGAAAACCACTTGTTATTGAGACTCATCAGACAAAAGGGCGTCAGTTTCCTAGAGAGCATAAACACTGGACTTTGGAGCGATGGAAAAGGGTCATGTGACCTGATGAGTCCAGACTGAGCCTATTCCAGAGTGATGGGCGTGTCAGGGTAAGAAGGGAAGGACACGAAGCGATGCTCCCATCATGCATAGTGTCCACTGTACAAGCCTCTGGAGACAGTGTTATGATCTGGGGTTGATCAGTTACTCAGGTCGAGACTCAGTAACGTTATGGGGCAATAAAACGAAGTCAGCTGACCACCTGACTGTACTGAAGCACCAGGTTATCACAAGGTTATCTGGATTAAGGCTCGGCCTTAATCCAGGACTCGGAGTGTGAAAGAGTCGTTCTGGGAGGAAATCAAAACGATTCAAAACTGAATGCAACTGAATTAAATGCAAAATGAATTTAAATAGTGTAGTACATAAAAAATTTTGTGCTGCTTTAATTAAGCAAAAAAAAAAAAATCAGTTCACCCAAAACATGCTCGTGATTTATAACTAACTCTCCTAGCTTCATCTCGAGACTAGATTAGTTATTATCAGTGATACACAGATTGGTTTAGTGCTGGTGACGATGAGGTTGCTTGATTTAAATCAAGACTGAGCCTTAAGGTATAAAACCACATCACACACACTGTGTTTATAGCTATGTTGGAAAATATTTCCTTTCCATCTACAGTCTATCTCCTCGTATTCACTCACTAACAGACGTTTCTTTTCACCCACACCGCTTTACACCGCTCACTGTTCACCTCCGTGACCGAAAATCACAGGCCTCTCATCCTCTGATTAGAATTTTTGTGGAATTTGTGATTGAAAGCTAGTCTAGGTCACTGGAATAGACCGAGCTGAATCCAAACAGAGAGACCTCGGGGAGGTGAGAGTTTCCTGGCTCGCGCCGAGTTGCGAATGGACGAGCTGTAGTCAGGATGATGGAGCGAGTGTGTCCATGGTGACAGCGAGTGCAGAGAGCGAGCAGAGATAAGTGCTGGCTCTGATAATTGTCCTCTCTCCATGAAAGCTTGCTAGATTTCATGCTACTCAAGGTCTTCCCAAAATCTAGCGGATTATCTCGTAAGGCCTGAACACCTTAAACAAACAGAGAGAAATGAAACAGAGAGCAAAATGTCACATGTCACAATCAGTCAATATCAGATGGATCACTGAAGAAATAAGGAATTTCGTTTTCTCGTTTCGGTTTGATTCCGATGAGTCTTATGAGTCTGTGAAGTATATCATGGATTCTCACATTAACGCTGAAATAATCATTATTTAAAGATGAAGTGAATGTACTGTACAGTGAGCTCTGGAAGACAAAAACAGCTCCGAATTTTAAACGGTGCCTTTGCTTTCTGTTTTATCCCCTGAACGAATCCAGACGTGCCTCATTCTGGAGCTATTCATGCCGCGGACAAACAGCAAACAGCTTCTATTGTGTGTCGTTTGTAAAGCGTCATTGTTGCGTCTCCAGCGGCTCTTCATCTCGTCCAGATTAAAGCAATAAGGCAACTAAAAATGCTAATGCGCCTAATAATGATGTCACGACCTTTACTAATGCAAACCGGCCCTTATTGTCTTTTGATTAATTGCACGCAGTGTATTTCTATTAAGGTTTACATGAGCGACAACATGTACGGTGCAGAAGAAGGAATGCACTTTTGGGACGCTTCTTTACTAATAACGAGAAACATTCACGTGGGAGTTTTTTTTTTTTTAATTAGGGAAGTCATGAAACATTTGATTTATTTTGTTGTGTGCTGCTCGTGACGAACTCCTCAGGATGGGTTTTATGTTCACAGGTTATTTGGAGAGTGTGAGCGTGACCAGAGCTACAGTATAGCAGTCGGGAGTTGCGTCTCGTCTCAGTGTTCAGTGCTCGCAGAAGTAAACTGACCAATTTGATCAGTATTATCTTATTTATGTAGCTCGAAGATGCCAGACGTCTCATCCCACCCTGGACACCAGTAACATCCCACTGGCCTTCCCTGTCATTGTTCTTCCTAATATTTTGTAGATTTGAACAGAAATAAAAGCATTATCTTGCCTGATTTTCAAGATATTCATCATATTGGAGGTTTAGTGTTTCTTGGATTCGGATGATTGTTTTAAAAACACTTTGATAAGCGTATCATTTGATGAGCACGGTATTGGATTATAACCTCCGTATCGATGCTCTATCATAAAGGTCTACTGGATCGGACAACACGGGCCAGCCCTCGCTTCCTATGTGCATCACTGAGCCTTGGCTGATCATGAGCCTGTTGTTGGTTCACCAGTTTTCCTTCCTTGGAGCACTTTTGGTAGGTCCTGACTGCAGGCTGGGAACATCCCACAAGAGCTGCAGTGTTAAAGTTGCTCTTGTCAAAGTCACTCAAATCCTTACGCTTGCACATTTTGTCCTGCTTCCAACACATCATGTTCCCTGGCTGCCTAGTAAATCCCTCCTACTTCGAGATAATCAGTGCTACTGACTGATAATGTTATGGCTGATCGGTGAAAATGAATCAGATTGGAATCAGATATTACAAGACTGAGAGGTGCATGATGGGAGATACACACGCTGTGTACAGGAAGTGTTGTGTCAGTGCCAATCTCTGATCCGGATTCTAAACCCTGTTATGGTGATTTAAAGGTGGCATCACGTCAAAGTGCTTTGGGCGAGTGGATGTTAATCCGCATAAACGTTCCAAATAAAGGTTACAATTTGTTGTATTGACGTTATGATTGGGGCGTTCATACAACGTTATCTCAACATGATTTTATCAAAGTCGTCCTAAATTTTAAAAACAGCCTGAGCGGCATCACAGGGTCATTACACCAATATAACACCTCTCATCCGATTAAGAACAAATAACATTCTTAATCGAATATTATATTATTATTAAGATTATTAAGACGTGGTTGGATTATGGGATTATTTTGGACGTAATCAGGTAAATAACAGTCAGCTCTACCTGCGTCACACACCTAGACAGTAAAAGAGTGGGCTGGAATGGACAGGGACTATTTTAAGACACTAGGAACAGGACTGGAGCTGTTAATACAGATAGCAGAGGCGTAGCTTGTAAAATCGGAATCCAGTCTGTTTATAAGCGCAAGCGGCTGGAAAGTGCATGATTAGGAGAACAATGTGTTTCAAACCTCTTAATAAAAGTGTATATGAGTGAATGTGCAACTAGTAACTAATAAAACATTCCATTGTGCTGTTATCACAAAACATGAAACCCGGAGCTTTTTTTTTTTTTTTTTGCATTGCTATGTTTTAACGAATATATACAGTACATACTTCAGGATTGTGCAACATAGAGTGTGTTATATAATTATTTCAGCACAACCCAGGCAATAACACTCACCCACTCATTGTCTATACCGCTTTATCCTGTATACAGGGTCATTGTGGGCTTGAAGCCTATCCCAGTAGACGTACAGTAGGGCACAAGGCAGGGAGTGGGTGCCAATCCCTCACTGGGCGCACACACACACACACACACACACACACTGTGTGACTGTGGAGGAAACCGGAGTACCCGGAGGAAACCCACCAAGTACGGGGAGAACATGCAAACTCCATGCACACAGACTGGAGGCGGGAATCGAACCCGGACCCTGCAGGTGCAAGGTGACAGTTCTAAGCCACAGTGCCGTTATGACAATATGATGAAAGTAATTTTATTTCATTTGAACCAACTATAACCCCGTGACTGAGAATAAATATGGGTCACATAGACAAAGCAATGCCACAGACGTATATGGTTACATGTTTTTTATGGTTATTATCAGTTGTTTTAAAAAAAAACATTTTTGGGCTCAAAAGTTTTCCATTTCATTTCCATATTCTGGTTTTAAAAGTAATGATAATTTTCTTTCTACATGACGTATCTGAACACTTAACATCGAAAAAAATGCACGGTTTGACATTCGAAGCTTCCATGTTGACACACACTGGCAGGACTTCTCCTGTTGTGTTTCTTGGACAGAGATTTATGTTTTTTTTTATCATTACAGCTTGACGCACAGACGTGTGTATAGCACCAGGACGATAATGTAGCGTGAAGATCCGTAGAAGAAGATAGATCCTGTCGGGTTTCGTCAACACAGACAGACGCTCATGTTCACATGGTTTACTGGCACAGACCAGAGCGTCCTCTGATTGAACTTTCCCAAATTTCTATTCCATTTAATGCTAAACCTTCAGTTCTGACTGTTACTGGAGACTCCTTCCAGCAGTGTTAAAGAAACACATTTCTCCTTAGAGAACAATTATGCATTTCTTTGTTATACAAAGAAAGACGCTGTGATTATGAGAATAAGCCGTTACTATAGAAACGATAGATTCTATTAAAACGAGCGCATTGATATGAATATTAACACAAAGCTGTGTTTTGCAGCTGTCGGAGCTGTTGAATGGCACATTACTCAACACCTTCTGACCAGTCAGAATCCAAAATCTGTTGGTTTTCACCCCATCTATTTTAATAATGACACAGAAAAAGACTTCTGCTTAGCACAGGAGCGTTGAAATGGACGTCGCGCCGCTGTAGTCCAGCTGTGATTATAGAGAAGGACTGAAGGATGATCTGGATGGAAGGTACAGTAGACATCAGGTGGTGTGTGTGGGTGGGTGATGTGGAGCTGACAGTGGGAGATGATAGCGTTCGGAGCAGGGATGCTGTGAGTCATCAGGGCCGCTAATACGACGCTGTCTAATGGAAAAGGCTGCATAGTTACAAATGAGCCTCGCCACGATCATTCATTAGAACAATATTTCCATAAAGCCGCAAGCATCTTCTTTTCTCCTTGTGGTTAATTAGTCTGACTCATCCACCTACACCTTAAATCTGGTGCAGTGGTTGTTGGGGTTGCTCTCCGTTATCTCTGTGCAGGACCATGAACCACTACATCCACATCGTAAACCTGTAAATCTGTAACTCTCCAGCAGACGGATTATCAGTATGATTAGCAAGTTCAAAGCGAAAGGCGTATCAGACCAGGTTAAGCTCTTTACCCTTTTAGGATTATCATGTTTGACATTTATGGCGCCTATGGAGACCTTTACATCTTTTATACTGTACCAAATGGCAAACGAGATGCAAATCTAAAACTGGGACTTTTGATTGTGCAGAAGAATTAAAAAACTCTTCCCTTATCCCCTGCTACACTGATGCACTTTTCCCAGTGTTTCACTAGTGCTTGGACACCATCAAGGTACGAAATTTCTCCGGTAAAACAGAGCCATGATCGGAATTCCTGCGTCACATCTGAAACTCTGGCCTCCCAGGAACTCCTTTAATGCCACAAACGTGTGGAAATGGCTTGGAGCGAGGACAGTAGTGTGCCAATAATTCCCAGCCAAGTTCATGTTGGTGAGTGATTGTGTGTACACTTCCTACAGAAAGATGCGTCTCTTCCCCTAGTTGTCAAGCTGTCCATCGATATTCAAGGATCAGGCGTTTCCACTCCTTTAAAGTGTTTGCACCGTTCACGTTTTACTGCGGCTAGGAGTCTCTGCGGCTAAACGTCACTCGCTTTTACGCCTTCATTCTCCAGAAAGTTTATCAAAAGTCCCAGTTTGACTTGAACACACCTCGTAAACATGTCATTTTTAATGATTGTTTTCTGATCTGTTTTTAAAGCACTGAATTTAGCTTGGATAAACGTGACTAAACGGGAACTCTCCCTCTGGGTTCCATCCATCTGCCCAACAAAATTTCCTACATACTATCTGTACTTCTCATGCCTTTTTTATCAATCACATTTTATTTTTTTTTTTACATTTGCACCTCATCTTCTTCCAATTTCCCACCTACTACTTCTCCCCTGGTGGACGACAGCTAACAACCAGAGGGTGAGGGTTAACACGTGCTTCCCCTGAGACATGTGCAGCCACAGAATGAGACTCTGCAGCTCTGAGTATAAATTAGCGTTAAAGCCAATCTAGTGTGACTCACGGCAGCTCTGAAACATCACGCTTTGATGGATTTTTCTTCAAATCAAACCTGCAGCATGGAAAGCGCCTTCATGTATCTTCGTACTTTTGCCAAATCAGCATCTTTTGTTTAGCTTTGGCTCCGTGTTCTCAGTTCTCACACATGTCTTACAGTATGTACGTTTGTCTTTCATGTGTTTCATTATATACGTTTTTTTTTTCAAGATTTCTGTTACAGTGTCCTTTTTGAGCATCATGTCTTCATGAGTACAGCATGGCTTACAAACATGGCTGCTGTGACCTTTCATGATCACGATAACCAGATCACTAGAACGGACCTGGACTCAATCACACAGCCACAGTATTTAAAGTGTTCTTTCTTCCTTTATACCAAGCGTTTTGTTAATAGGTTGTCTCAGCTTGCTCCTGCCTGCTCTAGATGTCATGGTTTAGTGATCCCCTAATCCTTCAACTTGATCCTGATTCACGTATCTCTCTCGGACAATTAGGACTGTAAGAACCCTGGGTTATACGATCGCTCCGTCTCTTTCCAATCGGGTATTCCCTTCTCGTCTGCTCACGAGCGAGCTCCTCTGGGATTTTTCAGCACCAGCCGCAGCTGATTGATGCAGACTTTGGTGCAGTGACAACCCCCAATCCCCAACCCCCACACACCCTTTCCTGTCTTTTGCATCCTGAATTGCAGATGTCATATTGTTCTTTTGTAGCCTCAGAGTTTCAGAGAAATGCAGCGTTCCCAGTGGCACCATCAATGCCGCTTGAAAAAATTAGATTACATAAATGGGTCTTTCATCAGTGCTAAACAAGCGCTGGCACTTACCCACCCCAACACAATCGCAGTTTCAGAGTCGAGTCACTACTAATGAGGATGCAAGCAGGAGATGCTCTCTATCACTGCTGACGGACACCCGGCCAGTTTGGTACACTCCCGTTTGTTCTCATCACCGCTGGCTGATTGCACCACAAAACTGCCAAAACTGGGGTCAGGATTCGTGTGGAAAAGCTGCAATCTTTAATTCTCCAGCATTGGCGTACAGCAGTTCTGGTTAACCTCAAGCTTTTACTTAGCAGCGGTGATGTGAATCTAATTGAAATGTAAGCGCTTGGTGCAGAGGAAAGAGTACTGCTCCCTGCTGAGTCATTAGCAAAGAGAATGTTGGTGAAGCGGTCACAAGCGCAGTACTCTCCCTCCGCACTGTCACACAGATGAAGCCCTTCTCAGATGAGTGCATTCTCAGAATGACACACGTTTAAGGTTTCACATCATCAGACCTCAGTCAATAATGATCCATAATGTATTTGGTTTATAGATCAGTCGCTGGTTTGACTTTGCAGGACATTGAGGAGAATCAATACGAGGATCGCCCTGCATACACAAAACCCGATGAGCGATTTAATAGCAGGCGCTAAAAATTCTTCCCAGAATCATTTACTATGGCCACAAATGGTCTAATGATTATATTTAGAAGTACATACATTTAAGACTTATTGACTGCAGTAATTAGCTTGCCACCTACGTAGGTATAAGGGAGCAAAGTGCCGTAAATACAGTAGTTTGTTTCCCCATCAATTTAGTTAGTTAGCATAGGTTTGTGGTGTTGTTAATTTGGTATTAGCAAAAATGCTGGTATTAGCATTGATGAAATGATGTTGAAACAACGTTGACTAAATAACAATGGAATAAACGAATTCAACATATCCTTTTAAAAAAATGTTACGAAAAAGACTTCAGAACAATATAAATTCCACACTGAGGGTCTGAGCGCGACACAAACTCTGGTTGCTGCAGTAAGAGCACTTTGTGTTTACTAAAGGACCACTAGGGGGCATACTGCTGATGCTAGCAAATGCACGTACATAACAACCAGCGCTACAAACACCATTAATGCTTAGTTGCCATTATTTAATTCATTCATTTTTATATTTTTACATTTTTACAGCAGAGTAATTTGGGAGCGAAGACACACTCACGGTAATATTTCTAAAAAAAAAATGAAACAGCGACGTAACATTACACCCTGCATGTAGGAGGCCATTGTGTCCGTCCCAATTTCTGACCAGAATTCTAATGTATATATGTTTATAAATTCAAGGGGCCATGGATGCAGTTTAACGTTGTGCGAATGTGTGTTGCTCCAACTAAAGGTTGTTTTGATGTTCTCATCTCAATTTTATTTACACACTGGTTATTGTTGTAAAGCAGCTTTACACAATAAAAGGAAAATGTAATGTAATTCATGCTAAGGTTAGCACGATAATATTTGCTTCCTCCAGTAAATTTTCTACCTTATGAGTTTAAAGTCCAAAATAGGACGTAGTTTCAGTTGGGACACGTGTCCTCACTTCCTCGCTAAAACTGCACAAACTCAAATTGTTCAGACAACCTACATATTCCAAATTTGTAATACACATAATAATATGAAGCTAATAGCATATATTTTGGATAAATACAGCTGTGACATTTTCATTTAGCTGAATGTTAGATATCACACACAATATAACATAGCAGGGTAACTACAATGCTAAGTAACCTGGACAATTGGTGTCATTACATAAAGTTAGCTAATACATTTGGCTATTAGTTTACTCAGTATAACTTAACATAGTTCTAGCTAGCTCGCTAGCAAACCTGTTGTTGACTAATAAATTTAGCTTTTGTTTTACACAGTTTAACTCACCCCCTTATTAATTAACTTGCTAGCACAGCTGTATAACTTTTTTTTAACATAGCTATTGTTAGCATTGGCTACTGTTTTACAATATATAACCCAATGCTAATAGCCTGCTGGTGTTTTGGTTGTAATTCCCTAGCTTGATAGCTACTAGTGAAACTGCTAATGTTGTTAGGTACTAGTGAAGGATTATCACTTAGTTGGTGACATTAGCATAGCTTTTAGTAGCTTGTATGTAGTTTAAGGTAGAAATAGACAAGATGTAGCTAACTATGCTTTAAATGTCTGTAATCACATGATTATTTGTGAGGGTTTGTGTGTGTGTGTGTGTGTGTGTGTGTGTTTGTGTGTGTATGTGTACATTAGCTGTCTCAGGAATACATCACAACCCTGCAGTAGCTGTTAGCAGCTGCAGCGCGCGTCACACCTGTGACAGGTGACAAGATGGAAAACAAACATTAACCTGAAAGGAATCAGTGTGTGGAGAGCCGGACATGACGTCTGCACCACAGCCCGAGGGGGTTATGGGGGAGGAAAACCAAACAGCAAACAGGACTTGCTAATCAATTATTCATAATCAGAACTTTCTCTCTGAGCATGGAGCGTCAATCAATATGAGTAGCATTTTATATATTTATTACTACAAGGTGCAGTTTATATCAAAATATACATTTTCATTAAGGGAAAAATAAATCGCATGCACACATCTTTTTTTTAATTGGTTATAATCGAGAAAACCATAAATGGTGGAGAAAATCTGACAGCAAACATGAATATGAGCGTAAAAAAGTACCATTAAAAGGATTATTGATTTGTCTCTGTGTGTAAACCTCATGATATATCTTTGCAAGTAAAACAATTTGCATCCAAAATTCTCATTAAGGTAGAGATTATTATTAATAAATATAGCTATTTTTAGCTATTTTTAAATATGCAAAACATATTGCAAATAACTAAAACTTTATTAAACCAACATATATTTAAATTTTTTTAATTGTTTTGAACAATTCATGTCTTAAAATACAATGGCTAAAGCCATTTAAATTTTATATATATTTTATATATATATATATATATATATATATATATATATATATATATATACATATTTTATATTATTCTAAATATCACCAAAATGAATAATGTTTTCACATTTGTAAAATTGTTAAGCTGTTTTTGCAGTAAAGACATTATTGTATTTTGTTTTGTTTAGGTTTTGTAAACATAATATATTTATTATAAATAGAATTTAGTTAATTTTAAGTAAACATTTCCCTTAGCTAAACAAAATTTTTTTATCTTGTATTTCTTTTAGTAAAATATTCTTACTTGTCTTTATTCACTTCTTTAGGTTGCCATTATGAATGAATAAAACCGTAACTCTTTAGAAAGATTTTATGCTTTTCTTTTTTTTTAATGTAATTTGCTGGTATTGGGTTGAAGGAAATTAAAACTATATATATATATATATATATATATATATTTAAGAGGATTTAAGAGGGATTTTATAATTAGTTTATTGTTTATTATTATTAAACTATTGTTAATTAATAATGAAACAAATCAGTTTAAGTAGATTTACTCGAGTTGTCAAAAGCACGACAGTATTTGGCTAGTTACAATCGCCAATGATGTTATACCACCTTGTTTGGTTTGCTCTGCTGTTTCCTCTTAAATAAACGCCGACACATTTATGACCCGCGTTTAATAAAAGCAAAGTGCTGCTGTGTGTTCGGTTATCAGTGAAACGACACTGAGGGAGCTAGCTTAGTGAGGCATCTGCTACTCAAACACACGTGGTAAAGAGAGCAGTGCTTCAGATTGTCCTTTTCTCCCTGAGATGGACGAGGCGATCATTTGGCTGCCTTGTTATCTCCTGGGAGGCGGTGTGGTGAGAAAGGTGAGAGGAGAAAGCCCAGCATGCTCGGCCAAGTTGATGAGGTCTATTTGTGGAGAGGAACACAACAGCGAGGCCATCCCGCAAAGCAATTACCTCTGGTGACGAGAGAAAGAACAAAAAAGACAGAGAACCAGAGAATGGAGCAACAGAAGGAGGTGTTCCGTATAAGGCCTGTGCTGTGTCGTTCTCTGAAAAGTTTTTCTAGGAATATTTACTCGACTGTTCCGCTGATGCGGCGTAATTATCTATACCACAATAACAACACCGACTATGAACGTATAAACTCCCGCTGGGAGCTTTTTAATTGCTGTGGTTGTTCATGATGTAGCTGTCAGATTCACAGCACGTTCCTTTAAATACTAAAATCACAGAGAGCCAGAGACCAAGGTCACATGCAGGGTTTCGGCGTGAAGCAAAAGAACACTCTTAGATGATGGTCCTCTGAATAATTATGTTGGATTAGAGCAATGTCCCTCAGAGATTTGTTTCCACAGCTCGCAGCACCCTAATAACCAACACAGACACGACGATCCATCAGTTCCAATAATAACCGTGACCTTTTATTTCACCAAAATCATCGTGGGTTTTACACAGTAGCTGGAAACGTTGCTCCTGAACATGAAGTCCTGCAGGATGTTGTTACACAGATACCAGTTTGTCATCATAAACAGCCTTGCTAATGAATGGCCATTTAATTAATTACTATTTAGTGTAATCGATAATGGCGCAGCCTCACATGTGTGAAGCGTGCATCATCCGCCCTCAAAGGAAATGTTACAGTGGTAGTGCATACTGTAGCATAATATACCATAGTATTTTAGTGGTACTTCAGACACTATCCTGGAAGAAACAGCAAGCCTTTATAGAGTACCAGGGTAGAAACTATGGCACTTCAATGGATACCTTTGTAGTGCTACAGTGTGTACCACCATACTTTGGCGAATACCATGGTACTTACTTGGTACCACGGCGATTACCCAAGTTCAGCAGGTATCTAATATGGTGTGTTGGTACATACAGTTCTACTAGTATGGTATAGTACAGCCAGTACCATATTAGATAGCTGCTGAACCTTGGTAGCCAGTGTGATACCCGATAATTACCACGGTGTTCACCAAAGTATTAACCTTTGGAGGTTACAGTAACAGCTAAAGTGGCACTGCAGAGGTTACTATATGAATATTACCATTATGGTTCATCAACATGTATAACATATGTTTGACAGCATCCTGGCATGTTTTCTGTAGTACCATAGTACTGTACAAGTACTGTTGTACCTTAGTCTGCACCAAGATAGAAAAATGTACTACTGTATATCAGGAAATAGGTATCATGGCTCAGTCAGAAATACCAGTACCAATACCATAATATAATTTTGTACGAGAATTACAAATATACAGTAAATTACATTGATGACTTAAACGGTTAAGGCTGTGGTTTACTGGGTTACTGATCAGAAGGTTGGGGGTTCAAGCCCCAGCCCTGCCAAGCTGCCACTGTTGAGTTCTTGAGCAAGGCCCTTAACCCAATCTGCTCCAGGGGCGCTGGCCCTGGCTTCCCAACTGGGATATGCGAGAAAACCATTTCACTGTGCCACAAGTTGCATGTGACAAATAATTGTGAATTTAATTATAATTATGCTAACTCTTGTTAACTACTTGCAGCTAGCAATTTGTTGGCTTCCTGCTATTAAAAGTGTGCATGTGTGGAAAAATTGTGTTGATTTTTTTTTTAAAAACATCAACATGACTTATGGAGCATATGACCATGTTTTATTCCTAGCAATCAAATGCTGAAAAGAAATTGGCCCCCTCCAAAAAAAGAGATTGCTTCGCAGAGATAGCAGTACTGCTAACAAGAAAATGGTGGCAGACAAAACAGAAAATGTCCTTTACAATAACGCTACCATATGTTTAAGGCAAATGTCTGGTGTCAGCTATATCTAATAATTAGGAGCCTCATCTGAAACAGCAGAGAAAGCATCGTTCTCAGGTGTCATAAATCATTAGAGACTCGGCTAAACTGTAAATGTTAACGATTCTGTCAATTGGCATCAGATTTTCCCCATATTTTAGCCATCACTGTTTGGTTTATCTGTTTCAATAGATTTTGTCTGTGTTTTAAAATTGTAATCATAACACACTGTGTTGTTGTGCTGCAGGTGCCCAAGCTCCAAAAGGTTTTAAACCCCAGAAATCTCTCTGCTACATGCTAAGTGTCCTTCACTGACTTCCCACCACAACAACAAGTGTTTACTCCAGCACATATCTCATCAACATGGAAGAGGGATACCGAGACCGAACAGCCTTCATCAAGGGCGCCAAGGACATCGCCAAGGAAGTGAAGCGGCATGCAGGGAAGAAGGTGGGCCGCCACGTGGACCGCATGGCTGACGAGTACACCAAGCGCTCATACACACGTTTCGAGGAGGACGACGACGATGATGATTACCCAGTGCAGGCCCAGGACGGGAGCTACTACCGCAGCAACAGCCGCGCCAACGACGATGATGACGGTGCACACAGTGATTCCACAGAGGGCCACGATGAGGACGATGAGATCTACGAGGGCGAGTACCAAGGCATCCCGAGACAGGACTCGTCAGCAGGCAAGGTGGACGGGCAGGCGGGCGCGGCACGGGCGCAGCAACGCGATCTAGCACAGCTCGAGGGCGAGAGGCGTAAGGATCAGGAGGAGCTGGCGCAGCAATACGAGACCATCCTCCAGGAGTGCGGTCATGGACGTTTCCAGTGGACGCTGTACTTCGTGCTGGGGCTGGCACTCATGGCCGACGGCGTGGAGATCTTCGTGGTTGGCTTCGTGTTACCCAGTGCTGAGAAGGACATGTGCCTGTCGGAGCCTAATAAAGGCATGCTGGGTAAGTCATCTGTCAGCTCATTTAAGAGTTCGCTTTCAGCAATGGCACAAAGAAAGACAGTATGATTAAAAACAACAACAGGATTACAAACATAAATCACACACATATAAGAATAAAACATTTTCATGTTGTTACGGCAAAACAATCAGGGAGGCTTGAAGAAGCATATAAGCTACCTTCGAGGAGATTTTGCTATAAACGAAATGAGTGGTTGTTATGGCAAGATTATATTTATATTTTATTGGTCGGATTGTAGTTGTAGATTCAGTCATATTTTTGTTAAAACGTTATTATGGTATCTTTGGTTGCATATTGGTCAGAATGTGGTGGATGTGGTCACTTTGGATGTATCTTGTTTAGAACATTGCTGTTATGGTAAGTTTGGTTGTATTTGGTTAGAACCTTGCTCCATTGTTAAGATAAACTTGATCGTATTTTGGTTAGAACATAAGTTTGGTCGTAATTTAGTTAAAACATTGTTGTTATGGTAAATTCGGTCATAGTTTGGTTAGAATGTGCTTGTTATGGTAAATTAGTTTGTTGTTTGGTCAGAGTTTGGGCGTCATGACAAATTATAATGGCTATATATTGGTTTAAAGGTGACTAGCACCTAGCAAGATGACTAGCTATAAAATATATATAAGGAAACTATGGGGTGTTTCCAAATGTCATAGTAATGAATATTCATAGATTCTGGTATTTTTAATGAGGTCAATGGTGTAAAAATGTTTTTGGAAGGTTTTTAAAATGTAGCATACGATTTTAAAGATGTGCTGGTGTAGTAAAGGGCTGTGTCCTAAGCTAAACACGCCAAGTATGCGGACAAATGGAAATCTGTTAAAAGAAATTACTGTCTCAATAAAAGTCTGGATAAATGGGACTGTTACATTTTATGTGAATAACAACTGTTCGTATTTAACTAGTCCGGCCAAAACGCTGATTAAAATCTGTAGTAGCTCGTAGGGAAAAAATGATCTGATTTTAATAAGCGTAACATCATTAGCATGTAATTCATCAGTACTTTAAGTCTTTTCATTAGCAAAATGGAAAGTAAGTACATTTCCTACAGCAATTGTTTTTATCAGGCTGTTGGTAAGACATCTATACCCATGCGTATTTATTTATCGCTCCTGTGCCAGCTGAGATCTCAACCCCTAGTTGATGGTATATTCCTGCAGGCTGATGTCCGTTCCCATTTCACGCCCAGTACACCATCTGTCAGCTCCATTGAGGGGAGAACACACAGCGAAGCACATGACCGCTCGCTCTCCTCCACAATGCGATGACGCATTCGGAGCTATAATTAACCGGCAGAAAAGGAAACGTTTCACAGTGCCACGGTGCTGCAGTAAGAGAAAATGGAGATTATTTAGTTAACGTCCTCCATTACTGTATAATTAAACAGTAACGGTTCAGTGCTTCACTCTCATTCAGCGAGAACATATGAATAGGCGTGTGTTTCCGTTGAGAAATTTACATTTCCTTATGTTTATGTGCCTTGTACAAGATCATCACTATCGTAATATATTATTCATAAGAAGGCAGCGTGAGCATGCTATTGTTATAAACACCTTTCACAATCACGAAAGCAGCATTGACGGAGCTCAGATGTGGTTATCTGGGTGGAAACCATCCTGTAATTCTCCTCATTTCACCCATTAAGCTTCATAATCCATATATACAGTGGTATGTAGAGCACATGTACACCTGAACATTCCCAGGTTTAACCAATCAATCGGACATCAGAACAGTAGGAAACGTGATCTCAGTGACTTTGGCATGGCTGAGGATGACAGATGGGCTGGTGGTTTGAGTATTTTGGAAAATGTTCTGGGAATTTTCACACGTACTGTAACAGTCTCTAGAGTTTCCACAGAAATAAGAATGGTGCTGAAAGCAGCTTTAAGAAAACATCCAGTGAGTGTCAGTTTTGCAATGTTGTTGATGGGAGAGATCCTAAGAGAACGTCCAGAGCTAACAGGAAGGCTGTGATAACTCGGATAACCACAACGTACACACATGGTGAGCTAGAAAAGCATCTCGACACACAGTGTGTGAAACCTGGATGGTGTAGATGCCATGTTACAACAGTTCATTTACAAAGAAGGTAAGGACCATAGACTGTATAAAAAGAACTGGACAAACCCTCCATTACGTCAGCCATAGGTTTTCTGAAGACAAAGGTTTTGAAGCTCAACTGTTGGAGCCGTGGTCGCCGCCATCTTGGTAGAAGTTGACTCCACGCAAACCTTGGTTAATCCAAAAATGGGAGAAAGGGTTGAAGGAACGGAGCCTGGCTACTGGTTGGAACATGCCTACTAGGGCGGCAATTTATATGCTAATGCATTCGATTGAACTCTATCATCCATACTCTACACATCGTCCTGTGTCAATTACTTCATTTCTTCTGTTAAGTTAAACTACAACAATTCCACTTAGCTTGTTAGCTAAAGTGATGCGTAGCAGACAGCTAGCAATGCAGCTGTCAATCAAATCGGCCACACCCTTAATTATGCATACATTTATGGCTTAATATAACTTTAACTAATGAATTACATTAAAAAAATGAAACCAAAACTGTCTTTGTACCAGGCTGAAAACATTTATTGCTAGTATAAAGTTGGTTATTTTAACATGGGTGCTGTTGGGATGGACTCTGTTTTGGAACCAGCCCCCATTGGACATTTGAAGAACTGCACCTTCTGGCACCTCGGCACTGGCTTCATTTTTCAGAACTGGAGGTTGTCCCATGGTAAAGATCAGGTGTTGGCGAAGCAATACTCAGGTGAGAGGTGAATAGATGTAGTGCATAAAGCTGTCGCCCCATGATGCCGTCCAATCAGACTAACCGACAGTTTGACCGCATCGAGCAGCGAGCTTGTTTATTACGAGTTCATGTTGTTTAGCGGTCCATTTAAAGCAAATTAAATTCTCATGATTCAATTCACGATTAATTCATACCTCCAAAATGCAATTATAAATAAATTCTCTATAAAAATGAATTATTAAAAACCAGTATGATAAATTACTGCTTATAAAATGCATTAACATTTTTATCCATTATGGACCGTAGGATGTGTATCTATTGTATGTTAATGATCTACTGAAATGCATGGTGCCTAAATGTTTTAGATAAATCGCCATGTAGAAATTAGAGGAATAAAAATACGATCAATATGAACGTAAAAGAGACAGGGTTTCTGTACGACGGATGCTTCTCGTTTTCTAATGAAGATTTACGCTTGTATGTGTTCAGGGCAGATATTATTTGGTTTCTAAAGCTACGTTCTTAAGTTTTTTTGTATGCAGTTCAGGAGAGAGAGTAAGCGAGGTTAGTGAGGGGAATGACATTTGTGATTTAGCTGTTTTCAGCTGCTCTAACATAAGTGAAAAGAGAAACCCGCTATAGTTATCTGTTTAAAGGTAACTCTAGGAAGATAAATCGTAAGCCTTTGTGACACGGGAACAGTAAAACACTTCAGGATGGATCGTTAAAGGAACTCCAGGTAACAGCGACTCTGTCCTCGTTGATTATTTGCACCACTGTGCGTATGACAGCTCGAGGATTTCTAGGAATTCTCATTATTAAGCACATTTTTATCTTCACGCTTTTTCCCGGCGAGCACGGCGCAGTGAGGCGGTGACGGTGTACTGTAGAGCTTTGGACGGTTTGTTCTGTTGGTTTTCTCCATGAACGAGTAATCTTATAGAGGTGGAGGAGACAGAAAGATGGAGGAGCTGCTAGAGTTCACTGAGCTGTCTCCTCAGCTGCGAAGATTTCCCTGTGTGTGATAGATAGATAGATAGATAGAGAGATAGAGGAAAGAGCGAGAGAGCATTAGCAGGATGGAGAAAAAGACACACTATAAATAACCTCACACCCTCCTCTCGCCATCTATATCTCACCCTCTCTCTCTCTCCCTCATTTTCACTTTCTCAGCCTGAAGCCTCTTCAGTATTCTGTGGTTGTCTCTCATCCCCAACCCCCATCTCTCTCTCGCTCTCCTTTCCTCTCTCACACGTTCTCTGTCTCACTCTCTTCCTTTTCTTCCGACACTGGAAGCTCGTCCGTCTCCTTGGCCTCCTCCTCCCCTTTCCTCGCAATGATGGGAGTAGCCCCGCCCAGTTGTTTGTTACCGAGCAGCTGGGCTCTGATTGGCTGTTTAGATGGCGTCAGTGTATAAATGTGTTGCCCGAAGCATTAGCGTCATCGTAGTTAATGAACCAGGTATTGTTTCTTTTTTCTTTCGTATTTCAGTTTCGGAAACCAACATGGACATGCAGAATATACAGAATGCAATGTTTCATAATTTTACAGCATGATTTTTTTTGAAAATATAAGCGCTAAGATAGCGTGATGGGTGTGTAATTATTAGGGATATGATACACATCTTGAAAAAGTGAGTCTGTTGCTATATATTATAATATACTGTATATGATGTATATTTCCATTCTCTTGAAATAGTTTTTCTGGAGGTCATTAAAAAATAAATTATCGAACATGCATACAGGCAATCTGTACAGTGGGTTCTTGACATGCTGTTAAATCCAGATTGTACTCCTTTCCTATTAATAGTTTCAGAATAACATGCATTAAGGTGAATAACCGAACAATAAAGTTTGATTTTAAAGGATTACAGTCTGTCTAAACGCAGCAATTAATCTGTCCTTTAAATCAGACTGCTATTGTTCATATGAATGACATGCATTAAATAACTAAATAATAAGCCAGGATTTTTATGTCTTAAAGAAGTCTTGCCTTTGTGTTAGTTTTTCCAACTACAATATGCACGGAATTTAAAATATCTAGTAAAATGTTTGATTTCCCGGGCTGTCATGGTCAAAAATTTGCATACACTCACGATGAACATGAATGTCATGGCAGTGCTGGGCTTGCAATAAATTTGTTTAACTGGTGTTTTATAGGACAGAATAACATGTATCATGTGGTTTCCACATAGATACACTTTGTGCAGTGCCACTGAGGTCAAAGCAGCCCCAAAGCGAGATGCTACCACAACCATGCTTAACAGCTTCTCCAGTGTTCTTGGGGTTGAATGGCTCACTTTTACTTTGGAAAACTATCCTCCTTAAGGATTTTCTTTGTCCATGTGGTCGGCTGCAAACTTTAGTCAAGGTTGAAGATGTTGATTTTGGAGCAGGTGCTTCTTTCTTAAAGGGCAGCCTTTCAGTCCATGGTCATGTACATCTTGCTTGACTGTAGACTGGTGTTCCAGCAGCTTCCACTTTCTGGTTCCTGGGATGTTCCTAACCATCAGAAGCAATTTCTTCTCAGCTGAGGGTGATGGTTTGGGTCTTCTTCCAGCAAAAATGGCTATAATTCTGGAGTTTCCCGTGTGTTTGTCAATCCAATGAGATCCAACGACAAACCTGATTATTGTTGCCTCAAAGAAGCAAATTTTTTTATATAACTGGGAGTCACATGACCTCGAAACTTGGCAAATTTGAGGATGTTTCTGATCTTTCAGCAACTCTTCTTTAATGAACTAAGTAGGTGTATTTACAGTATATATTAGAATCCCACTTCCTCACTCATCATCTATAGTATACCACTTTTATTTAGGGTCACGGGAGACTTCGGGCATGAGGTGGGATACACCCTGGATGGGGTGCCAATCCATCACAGTGCGCGCACACATACACACATTTACACTTATTCACACACAACGGGCAATTTCGAAACGCCAATTAGCCTAATCTGCATGTCTTTGGACTGTGGGTAGAAACCGGAGTATCCGGAGGAAACCCACCTAGTATGGGGAGAACATGCAAACCCCATGCACACGAGTCAGGATTTGAACTCGAATCCAGGAGGTGCAAGGCGACAGTGCTAACTACTAAGCCACCATGTCGCCAAATGTTGGAATAACTCTTTTTGATAATTTTGATAAAGAAAAGCCCCCCAAAAAATTAAACCTGTTGTCTGTTAAAGATGGATGGTGTGCAATCAGTAACCGAGTACATCATCAGAATAGCTCATAGCATAAGGCACTGAGGAAGATCGCTCGGACATATCTATAGGTTCAGATCTGCACCGTGACTCCTGACAGAAGGGTATCGAGGCAACGCCTGTCAAAACCACAGAGAGCATCAACAACAGCTTACTGAGCCTTATTGAGCCTTATTGAGCCTTATCTGAGAGAAAATGCCGCTTTGCTGCATTGCGGTGATGGCTATCTCCATTCTCTTGTCATCCCCGGCTCTCGTGGCCAAGGTGAGGGAATGACAATATGGTCAGCTGCCATGCCAGACGAATCCCAACTTCAAAGGCCTGAGTCACCTTCATGATTCTCCCTGAAACTCTCAGACAACAACAGTCTCAAAGCCACACTTAAGCCTTTCTGTACTGCATTTATATATAAACTTGTTATCTAATGTATTATATAATAAATCAATGTTAGTGTTTAAATAAAGTGTGCACTTGCACCCCAAAGAGTTTCCCTTTTTAAATTCATTACATCTAGTACCTACTTACATTTTTTTTTAGTAATCTAAAGAACACTTTACATTTATTTAAACAAAGGGGTAATTTATAGCAGTAAAATGTGCATTTTTGTTGCTTTTTTTTGTTTGCACATATATAGTTACCCTTACTACATCATCTCAAAAACCCTTTCTCAAATTTATTAACTAGGAACAGGTCATACTGTCTACCTATTTATAGTTATATTTAAGTAAAATGATGCTCTGCAGAGAGAACCTGACATAGACGAATGGTTTAAAGGCAGCAAGACAATCAATAATACACTCAGCCAGAGAGGAAGTATCTGTTAGGAATGGTGACACTATGTCAATGGAAGCGCTGCCAACTCCATGACTTCTCGGCTGTTGCCTGTGTGACTCATTGCTGGTCATCACGCCATCAGCAGCCACCCAAGCCTACTATGATTTTTTTTTTTTCTGAAGTGGACCTGGTGTTTAACTTTTTCTCCATTAACATTGACGAGTAAAACTTGGAAGTTCCTTATTAAATACGTCATCACAGAACCAGCCGTACTCAGATCATAAGATCTTACTGTAGTGTATTTATGTCTCACTCACTGATTCTTTATGATATGGACATACAGGTCAGTTGTAAGACAGTCAGCTTGGTACGATAGCTGTGTCATGGCCTCCTTCTTAGGAAGGGAGGTTAATGGTTATATAGGTTGCTAGGAAACGTTCTGTTATCTTTAATATATCCCCCCCCTCTCTCTCTGCCTCTGTCTCTCAGGACTCATTGTGTACCTGGGCATGATGGTGGGCGCTTTTGTGTGGGGCGGTCTGGCTGATCGGATCGGCCGCAGGCAGACTCTGCTCATCTCTCTCTCAATCAACAGCGTCTTTGCTTTCTTCTCCTCCTTCGTCCAAGGATACAGCTCCTTCCTGTTCTGCCGCCTGCTCTCCGGTGTTGGGTAAATATACAGCAACCGAAATATCTTTTCTTATTTTTTATTTTAGAATTTATGTAAGTATACCAAGGTTAAAACCGTTTCTCTATTCTATTTTTTTCCCTCCTGACTATAGGATTGGAGGGTCCATCCCTATAGTCTTCTCATACTATTCAGAGTTTTTGGCTCAGGAGAAGCGTGGAGAACATTTGAGCTGGCTCTGCATGTTCTGGATGATTGGAGGAATCTATGCTTCAGCCATGGCCTGGGCCATCATCCCCCATTATGGTAACTATCAAAACCACTACAATTCGCATCAACTCCTGTACGCGAAATGCATAAACCCTTAACAATGCCATCATCACCCACTGTGGTGATTATCAAACATGTTTACATACATAAGTTCTCACTATGAGAACTCTCAAAACCCTGTAAATAACATCATCCCCACTATGGTAACTATTAAAATTTGTTTTAATACCACCATTATGGTTGTCTATTCCTACATAATTTCCCATTTTGGCCTGACCATCATCCCCACAACAGTACTACACGACTAAGGAAACCCTTTAACCCTTTAAATAATGTCACCAGTCACTATGGTAACTAACAAACTCATTCAAATGGCACCACCCTCTACTGTTGACAGGACTAGGGTATCTTGTTCACATACCCTCATCCCCACTATGGTAACCATCACCCCACCACCATGGTGACCATGAAAACCCTTACACATTACTTCTACGGCATTTGTTAGAAGCCTTTATCCAGGGAAACTTACATTACTCTCATTGTACATCTAAGCTCTAGGGTCCAACAGTGGAAGGTTGGTGGTGCTGTAGCCCAACATCTTAACCACTGAGCTATCCATGTGGTACCTATTAAACCCACTATAAAAAATAATCATCCTCCATTATTTTGACTAATGACACCCTTTAAATACAATTATCCGCCAGTATAATGACCATCGAACGTTTTTAAATACCATCACCTCGCACCATGGTGACCATCAAATCCCTGTATGTACGATCACCCACCCGCCCCCCCAACATGGTAATTATCTAAACTGTTTAGATACCGTCATCCCCCACTATGGTCACCATGAAAAGCCTTTATTTACCATCACCTCCTGCTGTGGTGACTATTAAAACCCCTTTTTACGTCCTGTACCATCATGGAAACCATCAAAATCGTTTAAATGTCATCTTCCTTCATTATGGTGACTGCCAAAACCCAAATTATGGTAACACTGTAGTACTTGTTTTGTACCTTAACATAAAGGACATATTGGAGGTAGAATACATTAAGACCCATCTTGGGTACACCTATAGACCTCAAAATTGGTTATCATACCTTTGAGAAGCCACTTGCAATGTATCTTGGTGAAAACAAGGAATGTCCTTCATTTATCCGCAGTACAATCCTGTACAGTAATCATTTTAATCCAGTAGAGTAACAATCCATCACTCACCCTCCTCACAGCCTCGCAGTTATCCACCGTTACAGTAGCACCTAAACTTTTCTTCATGACTTCCATCAGGCTGGAGCTTCCAGATGGGCTCGGCTTATCAGTTCCACAGCTGGAGAGTGTTTGTTCTGGTGTGCGCTTTCCCCTCGGTGGCTGCCATCGCTGCTCTCAACACAATGCCTGAGAGTCCACGCTTCTACCTGGAGGTCAGTGACTCAGCGTATTTTAATTCCAAAAATAACCTCGCATTTACAGTATGTAAAAGCGCTGGGTAGAACTGAAAAGAGCAGGTGTCCTCAGAATCAGAATCATAAAATATATATATATATATATATATAACGTGAAGATAAGTGATTATGTTTTAACCCATTCGGCAGGCCATGTGGCATAAAATGAGCGAAATAAATGTAACAACCATCTTTTTATACTAGAATGGGAAACATGACGAAGCCTGGATGATCCTGAAACAAGTCCATGACACCAACATGAGGGCTAAGGGCTACCCAGAGAGGGTCTTCTCTGTAAGTACCAGGGACATTTCCAGAGAATACATTATTGGGGGACTTTAAATGGTTTTAATTATTATTCATTGTAAATTAATGCTAATAAGGTTCCATTTATCTCCTATAACAGTGGTGGAGATCAAAGAACCAAAGTGCTATGTACATTTAAATGGGTTATATACGTGTTAGATAATCAAACTGTTGTTTGATCTGGAGTTTTCTTTGTGTTGCCATGGTTACTGTTACTTTGTGGTGTTGCGGAGGCTTATGCACTTATGAAGTGCACTTATTCATAAAGGGTTATTTTGAGTAATTCAGTATGGAACACTGTTGTACCCCCAGGTGACCACCATTAAGACCGTGAAGCAGTTGGATGAATTGGTGGATATGGGAGATGATACCACCGCCTGGTACCAGCGCTGGAAGCTCAAGCTCATTAATCTGTTTCATCAGGTACAGCAATATGATAATAAGCTATGTATTATACCTACAAATGAAAACAGCGTGTATAGATGTGTTTTCCACAAATGTTTGTAGTCCTTCATACAAGATGTTTTTAAAGAACCAGCAAAGAGTTTGAACAAGTACCTTACCACCCTGTGAATTGTATAGTCACTATTTATCTATTGTTAATAAAATTATATAACCCCAATATATATATATATATATATATATATATATATATATATATATATATATATGAGGGTGAGTCAAAAATTATCCGCACTCCAGTTATACTAAAGCTTCTGTTGGTCTTATCAGCGCTTTCTTTCCATTCAAGGCTACTGTCCCCCCAGTCACTGCTGTGCAGGTGTGAACGTGTTACATCAATTCATTTCTAATGCTCCACTTGTGATGTGCATGAAAGATGAGCAGTGATTTTTTATTTTTTTTTGTGGTCTGTGGATGTCCCTGGTGCCGAAACAACTTACATACGAGCATTAACAGAAGTGTATCTGGATATCTGCAAACAAAATTTGGGGCGATACTCTAAGGAAGGATATAGTTTCTTTAAGAGAATCATTACCGATGACAAAACACGGAATCATTACCACGAGTCTGAAAGTAAACAGCAGAATATGGAACGGGTATATCCTCAATCACCGTAGTGGGGATGAGGGTAATGAGTTTAAAAGTTACCATGGTGACTGGTGGCATTATTTAAAGGGTTAAAGGTTTTCCTTAGTTGTGTAGTGCTGTTGTGGGGATGATGGTATCTGCAGGCCAATTATGTCAAATTATTATGAATCTGTCTTGTCTAAAAGTTAAATAAAATAAATCGGATAATTTTTCACTCATCCTCATAGTTCCATTTAGTTACATCTATTATAGGTGTATTCTACAAGCTGGCTAGTTATTTTGAATCGTCAGCACAAACATTAGTGGTTTTTTATATAGCAACACAACCTGATGTCACGCCATTGTGCTTGTGCAGGTTTGGAGCAACTTCCTGACTGTTTTCAATCCAGAGTACCGCCGTGTCACCTACATGTTGATGGCTGTCTGGTTCTCCATGTCGTTCAGGTAGAAATTTTCAGACTTATGTTAAGAATGTACCTGTCTGCACTTCCATGACAGTAGATTCAGTGTTTCAGAGTTTACTATAAGCATGGAGGCTTAGTGGTTAGCACTGTCACCCTGCACCTCCTGGGTCCGGGTTCGATTGCTGCCTCGGGCACTTGGTGTGTGCGTGGAGTGTGCATGCTCTTTTGCATCATTCAATTCAATTCAATTTTTATTTATATAGCACATTTAACAATGGTCATTGTCTCAAAGCAGCATCACAAAAATGAAAAGAAATTTAGTGGGCTTCTTCCGGGTTTTCTGGTTTCCTCCCACAAAGACATGCAGATTAGGTCAATTGTGTTCCCAAATTGCCCGTAATGTGTAAATGAGATGATGAATGTTGATCGGAGGTCCTACCACGTTGTTAAAACAGGAATAAACACAATAGCCACCATTGACCTCCACGGTTGCAAGTTAGACTATAGAGGTTCCTACTGTAGATGGATGGATGAGTTTACCATAAACATCCAAACTGCAACTCAATAATGTTAAAAGTTATTAAAACCTAGCAGAGCTAGATTAATGTGCAAATACGACAACACTAACAGTTTTTTTAATGCTTCGCTAGTTTGCACGTAGCTTTCGCTTTTTATTTTGTTATTTTGTTCACTAAAGCTAGCTGAGCTTTACTATGCTATACTACTATTGACTTGAATCATTCACTTGTATAATTGTGACTCATGCATCACTCCCCCGTCTCCCCTCTCAGCTACTACGGCCTGACCGTCTGGTTCCCTGACATGATCAAATATCTGCAAAAGCAGGAGTACAACTCGCGCACCAAGGTCTTTATCAAGCAGAAAGTGGAGCATATGACCTTCAACTTCACCTTGGAGAACCAGATTCATCGTCAGGGAGAGTACTTCAACACCAAGTAAGCACTTCAAAATGTCAGACACCAGACATTGATCATTTCCAATAAACTCGACCCAGACTGACTAGGCATGGACTTCGAAATGGTTCACATAATTGTTGCATTTAGCAAAGATTCATACATGTTCGAAAAGTCTAAGGAGTTCTCTGGCGCACTGAGACGGTCTTCTGGCTTTATCATAGGTTTTTGAATCTCAAGATGAAGTCCATGATATTCGAGGACTCCCTTTTTGAAGAGTGTTACTTCGAGGACATCACCTCCACCAACACCTTCTTCAAGAACTGCACCTTCATCGCTACCCTCTTCTACAACACAGGTCAGAACAAGGCCTTTATTTTTTGGCCCAAGCACATCCACTCTGGCGTATTCCACTCTGTATCCTAAATCTCACTCACTCTGCTGTAATATCATACAGACTGGTAGAAGCAGACCTTAATCTCTGAGGTTTATAATCATTGAATAGAGGTTGGAGAAATGTGAGGAATGCATCAGTCAGAATGACCTCATTCAGTGGAACCGTGTAGGGAAAGGTTTCAGGTATCCTAGCAACACTGCCTCGTTCAGGGTCTGTTAAGGAATGTGAAAGAAAATTGCTTTTTGATTTTCCACTGAGAAAACATGGACAGATTTTGAAAGCATTTTCATCATCAAAGACACACATTTTTACCTAATCATGCAGTTAACGTTGCTCAAAAAAATCCTTAAGTACAGTGGTGCCCAATAATATTAGTTAATACAGCTTATGTGGTGTATTATAGTTCTGCCTGTGCACTAAAACAGATAATGTCATCAATTAGTTTTTGCCTATCTGACTATTAATTAACTGAAAAACTTGTCTGGATAAGAGCGTCTCCCAAATGCCTAAATGTAAATGTAAACCCAATATAAAAATGATTGACAATAGTCAAGGAAGCAGGAGCTGGCAAGAAACGTTCCTTTGTACATGATCTACCGGAAGCCATCAAGCAGCGAGTGACACTGCAGACAATTTTTTTTTTCCAGACGGTTTTATAAGATAAAGGACTTCCTACTAAATATTTATTGTTGTATAGCAATTTTATTGCAGAAAATAACAACTGATTCCTATTAAGTTTACTTTCATTATTTAAAAATAAAAAATAAGAGAATGTGATCTTTTTTTTTCTTGGCACCCACTGTATATATATGCATTTTATTTATAAACCTTTACAACTGGTTTCAGTATACAGTTGACCATCAGCTAATAGCTAAATAAATTATTAAGTAAGAAAAAATAGGTTTGAGCTTATCGTAAGTACAATAACTAATTGTGAGACATTTGCTTAGTTTACTTGAGCCATAATAGAAAACACGCACACAGCAGTGGGAATTTGCTTCTTTTTTTTAAAATTGTTATATAGATTTTTTTTTTAAATATCAAATCACACTAATCAGCACCTGTAATAAAAATGTGTCTCTTAATAGTGCATATCGGCATATTTTTTGATGGACAAAAAAACCTTCTTTTTGCTTTAAGAGATGATTTTTTTTAATGTAGCTTATTTTAATAAGTACAATGTGTACAGTTCTAAAAAAAAAAAAAAGTAAATTACTTAATCAAAGACATTAATAATATTTATACATCCATTCGCCCAGATTTGTTCTGAAGTGTTTGGCTACAGCTTTTAATATCGGTGCACTTTAGTTTATTAGATCTGTGATACTCATTTCTCGAACCCAAGGTCACTATATAAAGTTCAAATGACCAAGGAAATCTTCAAACCTCTGCTGTCTAACAGGCCATGAAAGCTCATCACCACTGAGATCCGCTTTCATTTATTGCCCTCGACAGATGTTTATTGCCAAATCATTGCTCGTCTAATACGGCTCCTTTCTTCTTTTCAGATCTGTTCAAGTACAGGCTGATCAACAGCCACCTCATCAACAGCACCTTCCTGCATAACAAAGAGGGCTGCCTGCTGGACGTCAGCGACGAGAACAACGCCTACATGATCTACTTCGTCAGTTTCCTCGGCACGCTGGCTGTCCTGCCTGGGAACATCGTGTCCGCTCTGCTCATGGACAAAATCGGACGTCTGAGGATGCTGGGTGAGTCGAGAAAGTTTCAGAAATGTGCCGCTTTAGCAGCATGCTGTGGATGTTAACTAACTTTCTGCTCTCCTGCAGCCGGCTCCAGCGTGATCTCCTGCGTCAGCTGTTTCTTCCTGTCTTTTGGGAACAGCGAGTCGGCCATGATAGCCCTGCTCTGTCTGTTTGGGGGAATCAGCATCGCCTCGTGGAATGCCCTGGACGTACTCACTGTGGAACTGTTCCCATCTGACAAGAGGTACATTTGTTTGTAAAATGCCTGTATGAAATTAATTGATTTGAATCGTGCATCATAATAGTATGCAGCTTATAATTTAATACATGTGAATGGGTTTCCAAAATGTTACAAGCTTTTAATTAGGTATGTTCTAGAACAAGCGAAGGAGTGTTTGTGCTCTGATTCCTTCGCAGTAGGTTTGCTGCATTGGCGCTGCAGCATGGCCTCGTCTTCACAGCTCTTTGGGGGAATGTCTGAAAATTCTCATTCAAACCATCTGAAATCCCAGCAGGCCTGGCACTGAGTAGCAGACATTATTTATGTGAAGATGTGCAATGACTTACGGTGCCTTCTGCCGTGTGTCATACAGCACCCCCTTGTGGCCAAAACGTTTATGAATAATAATTTCTAATTATTTTATTAAACTCATTAGATATAATCGATGCAATATAACACATTGTATGATGTGTTTAGTTAATTCCTAAGAAAACAACTGTAACCAGGTCACTCATTGGGTTTGTGTAACAAAAACAGATACATTGTCAGTGAAAATAGACTGATTCTCTTGATCTGATCTTTTCTGCCTTGACCCGATCAGTCTAGCTATATTTTCAAAAAAAATTTTAATACTGCAAAAACATTTCCATTATCCTTTTATATTAAATGTGAAACATTACGTGTGATACAATTTGCAGTAATGCCACATGGCACAGATCTGGTCGCTTTTGCCATACGGCCTCAAAGACATTGAGCCAGCACTTCATCGAGCCGTGGACCTGCCTCACTTGGAGGTGACGGGCTCTTCTACTGTAAAGGCTTCATCTCAGGGTCGTATCCATGCAACCAAGTTTTGCTGACGGAGTTCCTTGGCAGACTTCGACGCGATATTCATGCTGCTCCTAGGTCAGCATCCTAAGGACGAACTTGGCACCAACACGGCACATGTTTAAATCACACGTGATTATTGCCTGAACTATTCCGTATGACACACCGACAATAGCAGCAGGGTGGATTGTTCTCCGACGATCACCATGCACAAATTGACAAATGGTTTTGACTTTTTTTGGGGTTGAGCTCGTTGAAGTTCTTCCTGATCTTGTATCATCTTTTAGTAATGTTCTGCCGCTCTTGAAGTGCACGTGCCACTCAAATGACCTCGAGTGACTCATTGCAGTATCGCTGTAAACTAGACGAATCATGTCAAACGTCTCTGTGGCAGATCTGCTCAGATTCACGCAGAATTTCATGTTCGCTCCTTGTTCTAACTTGCTGTCCATGATGAAATATCGCATGTGGTCAAAATAGCACCAGTTGCACAGCTCCTAGTGTACACAGGATGATGTCTTTTGGCACACTGACTTACTGTATGAAGGTTGGTGCTCCCTGTGAGTGCGTCTGTTGGCATGTTACAAAACTCTCAAAACTTTTTGAACAGCTATTAATCTTTATTGTTTCCTTGCTAGCCTTTATCACAGTTTTACAGGAGATTACTGCAAAACTGCAAAACATAACCTCCTCTGTCTGTTGAGGACTTTATCATCTCAGAAAACATAAACATGAACTCACATAACTGGGTCTTAATTCATAAATATCCCTCACCTCTAAAATGTGCCAGCTAGCTAGAACAAGCTATTCCTGAGAGGAATTTTAGGTCTTACTTTAATTGCTAATCTTAGCCAGATAGGTAAATTCTGCTAGCTTTCAGTCACAGATAGTGCTAATACAAGCTAGTCTGACAGGAATACTGAGAGGAATTTTTAAATAAGTTTTCATAAATGTTGGTTATCTACACTGCTAATTTCCTGTACGCTACCCTGACAGGTTTTAGATGCTGCAAATCCTAGCAAGCTAGCTCACCTCTTAAATGTGCCAGCTAGCTAGAACAAGCTATTCCTGAGAGGAATTTTAAATATGATTGTAATGTACGTATAATCATACATTGTATTTAAAAACAATCAAAACATTTAGAAAAGATATGTAAATAAACACACTTAACCTTAATTTATTTTATTTAACTTAACCTCTTGGCATCGGCTGCTTAAAATAAACTGAAAGTGACACCCTTTTCTTTTTCTACCATCCTTGCTAACGTTTTTGGGACAGATGGTTCCATGTCGTCACTAAATCTTGGACAAAATGCTTAAAAAAAAAAAAAAAATCTAAACTCTTTTCGCTTGACTTTCCACTGATGCAAACAAGCTTTGAACGGCTTCTGGACGTACACACGACTTAGCTGGTGTTCGGTTCGGCTAGGTTTGTTTCAAATGCTTTGTATGCTTAAGCTAATTTCTTGAGTCGTATGCTGAGCAACCACTGTATCTACGTGTGTAAAGTCAGATTTATAAATATACACTGATAATTGCAGATGCCTAACCTAACAGGATTACTGATTAACAGTTTTAGTAAGTTTTACTAACTTTTATCAAATAAACCGAAACTGAAAATATTTCATGCTTCTCCATCTGAAAGAATCTTTCAGTTGAAACCCTTGGCTTGATTAAATGCATTAATGGTTACTGTCTTTGCAGATGTTTTCAGACATCTGTAAATTTAATTCCAAATGCTAGCTCACACTGCTATTTCTTATTTATCTTTTTTCCACAGAACCACAGCTTTCGGGTTCCTGAACGCCCTGTGCAAGCTCGCCGCCGTCCTGGGAATAAGCATCTTCCAGTCCTTCGTTGGCATCACCAAAGCCGTGCCCATCCTGTTTGCGTCTGGCGCGCTGGCGGCCGGGAGCTTTTTGGCGCTAAAGCTCCCGGAGACAAGGGGGCAGGTGCTACAATAGTGTAGCCTCCGTGCCAGCAGGTGGCAGTGTTGAATTAGGCAGAATCATTCTGCAGTCTGATCCCGATCCCTCAAACAAAACACATTTTGTCAGATTTGGAATTTTAGATGGTATAAATATATCCCCTTCATTTTTTTAGATGATTCGTTGGTGAGATACGAGAAAATCTCATCACTCATCCTCAGCATCAGTCCATGCAAAATTTAACATCACGTGTTATTTTACATATCTGTACATTCATGAGTGGCGCAGTCCTGACAACTATAATGAGCATCTCTACAGGGAGGACAGATGTGTGTGTGTGTGTGTGTGTGTGTGTGTTTATGTATGCGCCTATTGAACAACTGCCATTTTAGACACATTCCAGGTTGTTTTGTTGTTTGAACATGTTAACTGGCCAGTGATGAGTTTGCCCTTTAATCTTGGTCCACAGCATCGCGGTGAGGCGAGGCGAGGCGAGGCGAGGTGAGAGCGTGTCGTCAGTCAGTTGGTAGATCTTTTCTGCACGGACAGTGTTTGCTCTTAGTGTGGTTCTGGTTGTTGTTGGTTGTTGTTGTTGTTGTTGTTTTCCACTCACGATGTCATGAGAGTTTTATTTTTTTGAGCAGTTATTGAAATTGTACAAAAAAGTTTAACGTGAATTTAAAATAATAATAATAACAATAATAATAATAATAAAATTTTAAGATCATAGCAACAGAAAGGCATGCTTTAGTATCGGTTTAACTGGAAGCACTGTACATAACATCTGGAATGAAGATTAGAAGTGACAGTGTGAAAAAATAAGTGCTCCCCATTCGCATCTTCAGTCCACGATGTAACGTCTTCGTGTGCATTCACAGTGGTTCAGTAGTTACAACGCATCGTTCCTTCCTTTGTGTTCCTTCAACACACATTCACAAATTCTCTTTGATGAAAAAATTAAAGGAACGAAAAGTTATGTTTCTTCTTCCATAGGCACAAATCTTTTAGGGGAAAAATATGACGGAATAATATGAGGGGGAAAAACCATATCAAGCACAAGATGGTTTAAGAAGACTATCAAAACAAGGTTAAGATTTATTTTAAAAAGTGATGATGTAAATGCTGTAATGAATATAAATATACAGTTTAATCTGTTTGTCCTGAACGCACTAATAGCTCATAATCAATATACGATTATATAAATATATAAAGAAAAAAAATCCTGAAATGAACTTTCAGTTTCCAGTGAAATAGTACCATATGTCTTAGATAGGTTCTCCTCGCTGTCTGTAAATATTTATCAGTTTGTTAAGGTAATGTTTTTAACGAGACATATTCAGAAATGCAATCTGTGCATCGCGGCGACATCACGGCGACATCACGGTGACATCACGGTGACATCACGGTGACATCATGGTGACATCATGGTGACATCAGTGAGGCGTCCGCTCAACTTTTCTGTTCTCACGACGATGATGATGATGATGATGCAGTACCTGTAGGTGTGTTTGTGTGTAAAAATGTGCTTGCACGTGAACCGTTGAGTTGTTCCACGGATTTGTATTTATTTAACGATTTATTTATACGAGAGCTTGATTTTATAGTATTTTTTACTTTGGATGTCAGTAGTGTCTCACATGCAGGGTGAAGTTTTTATCGTCGTCACAACTACGGAAAATGAAATGCGATTATTAGACGCTGAGAGATTTTAATGATACATTTTTTTAAATAATAATATCTGGGTAAGAGCGAAGAGCACACACACATAACAAAACAAAACAATCTTCTGATTCTAAATCTAAACGAGTTCCGTTTAAAGATTTCCTGTTAACAACTGCCTTTTTTCGTCGACTCTACAGATGGTTTAGCAAAAAATACAGTTAGATAAGAAGCTTCTGTTTGCAGGTGACACGTCTTTACTGCCATTTTGTAGGATAGCAGCCATATTCTTAATGCAATCAGTGTATAAAGATAAAAGAAATAAACACTAAAACACGTACAGTCTAAGAGGAAAGTATGAGGATCTCTATTTTTTCCCGCTAATAGTGGACGTCATCGCAAACAATTACGAAGCACAATCTGTCATCTCCAGTCCACTGCTTTCGACCAGCCGAGTCTGCGATCTCCTTCACTTGGTGCAATGAAAAAAAACTTTAAGAAATAAAAATGGCGGTGTGAACTTTTAGAGGAAACCGTGATAATGTTCAAATTATAGATATGAAGCTTCCAGGACGAAACAAATGGTACTAAACGCTACCTTGAGCACAGTATTGTGCGAAAGTCTTGACCCCCCCCCCCCCATTTTTCCATATTCAATGTAATTAAATTAAAAGATATAGATTAAAATAAAGCAATTTGAACAAATGTTTTACTGCGACGGCCTGCAAAGCGCCTGAAGTAACAATTTAAAAATTGGTTGTTTATGAAACAACCTCAGCAGCACCCTCATTTCCCCTCTCGTCAACCATCCAAGTATATTAATCACCAACCTGATCATCTGTCATCGTCCCCATCTGTTTCCCACTGGCTCATGCCTCAAGTTAGATGTTTTTTTTTTAATGCTTGAATCATTTATAAGTCACTATGAATGTCAAAAGAGTCACCAAAAAAGTCCTGCAGGAAGCCTGGAGATCAATTCTTGAAGAATAGAAAATTTTAATTAAAATATAAAGAAATAGGTGGGTCAAGACTTTTGCACAGTTCACAATTCATTTTTTTAGTAATAAGTAAAGCTTTTAAAGGTGAACTACAAGGACATTTCTAGGTAAACGCTACATATTAAAGGTTCTTCAGGGTTCCACAAGGAACGCACCCTTGATTCTGGAGTGCTTCTGAAGCGCTGCACGTTTACAACATTAATTCATTAGTTCTCAGTGCATCGTCCTGGTCAGGGTCAAGGACTCGTTTGTTTATAGTTTAACTGGTAATAAAAGTGTATAATAACCCGAACTGTATGTAGGAGTCTGATCGAGAAAAACATGAACCGATCTTAAAGCTGAATATTTTCCATTCAATCTACTTAAAAAAAAAAAAGTGAAAAATCAAGTAAATCTCCGCACAATCTTCTTATCCACATTCACAAGAGCAACAACCCAAGTGTGTGTGTGTGTGTGTGTGTGTGTTTAAACTGATCAGGGAATCCAATTAACATGATTTGAGATAAAAAAAAAACTCGTACTGAAAAAGAAAATAAAATAAAAACACAAGGTTTTATAAGGTCGTGTGTGCTGAAAGGGAATTATATTCAAGTGACATCACCGGAGTGATGACATCATTCTGCGACATCATATAAATGACATCATATAACGTGAGAAAATCGAATTAGATGTCTGAGAAATCACATAAAAAACGTAGTACAAATGGACAGTGTGTGAAAGATATAAAAAAAAAAGACCTCCATATGAAGCACACGTGACTCTTTTCCGTGAGAGAAGCACATTCACGACATCCACGTTAGTGCTTCGGTCACCGACGTGTCCGCGAACGCACGGAAAGCTTCCTGTACAGCGTGTATCTCTAAAGCGTCACGTCTTTGCCGTGTTTTCTTGCCGCCCGTCGAGCTCCACAATGTTGCCGTCGAATTGCTGAATTTGTTCGATCTCAGTGACGTCACGTGACATTTGTACGTTTAAAAAAAAATTGTGAATTTTTGCCCGTTTGGATTGTTATTTGTTTGAATTGATTTATTTTTGGAATGTCTTACGTTACAGGGTCTTTTTATTTATTTATTTATTTATTTATTTATTTTCTGAAAGCGCTCGCTACAAGTCACAGATCGATCCTGTGTGTGTGTGTGTGTGTGTATGCGCGCGCAAAAAGAAATCAAAGCAATAAACGACTGGTGTGTTTCTTGGCTCTGCCCCCTTTTGTTCACATTGGGATTACCGCGAGCACGTTAAAAAATCTTTATTTACTTATTTATTTTGCATCGAAACGAGATGCGTAGTGAAATCAATCTGCCGTTATGAAATCTCGCTGTATAAATCTCGCCTGTACGAGGCCGGTGTCTATCGTTCTGCAATTATACAGTACAAAAGGTCTTTTGATGCTTTATTTATTTAATAATTTATTTATTTTTGTGTCGAATTCAAATGTATCGCCATGATTTCAATGTGACGGAGTTTATCACCTTATCATCGTACCGTGCTGTAGAGGTTGTAGTTGTTTGTATGTAAAAGTATAAATGTGTGAAACAATAATAACAATCATAATAATAATAATAATAATAATAATAAAAAAACACAAAAAACAGTGTAACATGAGAACTAGAGTGCTGGTGTGATGTATGTTGTTCATTTTGTGCTTCGTTTGATTATTAATTTTTTCTTTTTGTACATGAGAATGACATTGACGTAAAGACATTGACGTTATCATTTAATATGGAGACTATTTCAATGTTACGCCAAAATGGTTGTGTATTAAGGTGTGTGTGTGTTAATGTGTGTGTGTGTGCGTGTGTGTGTGTGTGTGTGAGAGAGAGACTTTTTCAGTCGTGCTGAGAATTTTACTGCAGTTAGGCAGTGAAATGAAATGAAAACATAAGTATGATGAAAAATAAACCTATGTCATGGAGATTAAATGATTTGTTCTTATTGACTTGATACAAAGGTTTAAAACAGTCTCAAGAGAAATGTTTCGTGACTCACAGATTTTTTTGCAACGGCCAAAAGTATTAAGGCAGTATATGAAGAGTTAAATCAAACTACAAAAGAACTGAAAAACACGGGCCACTGTGTATGTAATGATGGTGTTCTGTTTGTGGAGACGTGGCCCGGGTTATCTGCAGATCCAAACCCGATAGAAAACTGGCGGACAATCCTGAAGAAAGCAGGATCAAGCTGGCAGGGAATTTAAAGGGAACTTTAATAATCACATCTTACAACTGTGATAAGCAGAAATGCAACTTTTAATGCTCAACTTGTTAAATCTAAAAGAAAGACAGCCCTCCCGCAGATTTGTCGTGCCATCGTTTTGATAACCAATGCCACATTACATCCAGAGTTGCATTACTTTCTTTCCAAGATCTTGTACTGATGATGGCACAGTCGGCCTGCTGCGTAAAGTCTTCTTCTGCACATCCCAAAGATTTCACTGTTTTTTCTCATTGGAGCACTTTTGGTAGGTCCTGACCACTGCAGCATGGATCATCTCACACAAGCCACAGTTTTGGAGTTGCTCTGACTCAGTGGTCCAGCCATACAGGATCATGAGTGTCCAAGGCTCACTGATGCACATGCGGAGTGAAGGATGGCCCGTGTAATCCAAACGAATAGAAGTGCTAGTGTAGATCAAATAGAGGAAATGGTTAATGCTGGTTCCAATAGTAAGATTTCAGAACACACAAATCAGTATTGTTTTGGTGGCGAAAGGGTGATCTACGTAATACTCAACAAGTGGTCATAATTATATGGCTCATCAGTGTGTAGTTAGGTAATCTTTTATAAAAAAAATTAAAAAAGGCCAGGAAAACAACAAATTGCATTAACAACAAAATTGCCAATATATTTGAAACAATAGCAAGAACAGAACACGATTATAATTATTTCATAAGATATTGAATTTAACTGTATTACAAATTATATCCCATTTACTATTTATGACTTACAATTTATAGAATTTTAGTACTATCTTATTGACACTAGAGGGCAGTGTAGGTTTTTTTTCCCCCTGGCTCCGCACTAACAGAGGCGAAGAAGAGCTGCGTCTCTTGCGCATGTGCAAAGAAGCTCAAGAAGAAGAAGAAGAAGAGTATCAATGTGGGTGAGAAACTGATGCTTTATGTAAATATTTAGGATGTTTAATAATTTCTTCATTTTGTCAATTCAGTTCTTTCGAAACTGAAACCTAGAAGTTAAAAGTAGGTCTTTGAGGCGGCTGTGACGAATAAAATGTTCTGGTTTTTTTTCACGCATTATAACCTTATTAAAGGACAGCTTCACCCACAGACTCATTAAACTCTTATAATCTCTGTATTTAACTATTCTGATGCAGATCTGTCGGTTGTTTGCCTATTTTGCTTATTCATATTCCTATTAGATGTTAATGTTTGGAGGAAGGTTAATGTCCTGCTCTGACGTCATATAGGACGACCCTGTCATTCCTAACACAGTTCCTTAACACAAGCCTAAGGGATAACAGTCAGGTTTCGCAGTTGGCTAAAACATATTCTTGTTAGTGTATATTTCTTCCAGCGTAGGAACATAATAGTGGAGGTGTTGGGGCAAAGGTCAGACTCAGAGTCCCATAATGCATTGCAGCAATATGAGCAGAGGTTCGACAAGTATGAGGATAAAAGTCAAAAGTGTGTTTGAGCAGAGTGTATCGATATAAATGTTAGACAGGTTTTATCTGTACATTGATCGTTTCATACATTGGAGGACCAAAAATTTTTTTGGCACTTTAGATCTCTGCCTGACGTTTAACCTGCACCATTAGTGAAATTAAAATGTTGAGTAAAAGTGATCTACTTAATAATTACTACTTATTAATAATCTACTTTATAATAATCTACTAATGCGCTACTCGCTTAATGTAAACAAACACCTGCACCAATAGATATTAATTAGAAAAGATAAAGTGAATATTTTGACTGGGATTAGTTCATATTTTCACTTTGGCTAAAATAACAGCGCTGAAGTGGTATAAGTGAATTTTAACACGCTGGAGTGGTTTTAAGACAAAACTTCATCTTTATCCTTTGATCTCCTTTTTCCATTTCTCATCTGTGATTCACTCTCCGATTACCGAACAGGGAGTGTATTTGTCTGAGCACCAAAGAAGGACAACTTAGTGTAAACAAGGCGTAAGATACTCAACCTTACAGAATGTGATTTCTTTGTATTAATAAGTTAGACAGAGAGTTCTGCTGTACAGAGAGACAGACAGACAGACGTGTACGTGGGCTTCAACCTCAAATAATAATAATAATAATAATATCACTGATTACATTAAAGATCATCAGATTATTTTTAACTTTTTACTTCTTAGTACTAAAATGCTGATGCATTGCCGTCCTTCAATAGAGATCAGTCATGCAGAACAGCATTCTGGGTAATGCAGGAAACTAAAGTCAAAATAGTCTGCAAATTTTATGAATACAGTGAGGGGAAATAAGTATTTGATCCCCTGCAGATTTTGTAAGTTTGCCCGCTTACAAAAAAATAAAGGGTTTAATCATTTTATCATAGGTTTATGGTACAGTATAGAGACAGAATATCAAGCAAAAATCCAACAAAAAGCACATGATACAAATGTTATACATTGATTTGCATTTTAATGAGGGAAATAAGTATTTGATCCTTAGATGAAACATGACTTAGTAAGTGCTGGAGAAACACTTGTTTGCAAGCACAGGTAAGACTTTTCTTGTAGTTGGTGACCAGGTTTGCACACATCTCAGGACACATTTTGATCCACTGTTCTTTACAGATTTCCTCTTACTTTTTAAGATTTCTTGCCAGCTGCTTGGAAATTCAAAGTTTCGGCTCTCTCGAGAAATTTTCTATAGGATTATGGTCTGAGGACTGGCTAGGCCACTCTATAACCTTAATTTGATTCTTCTTGAGCCACTCCTGTGTTGCCTTGGCAGTATGTTTGGGGTCATTGTCATGCTGGAAGACCCATCCACAACCCATCTTCAGGAGGTTCTCGTCCAAAGTGTTACAATACATGGCCTGTCCATTAACCCCTCAATGCAGCAGAGTCAGTCTGTACCTTTAGCATGAAACCAGCCCTAAAGCATGATGTTTCCACCTCTGTGCTTGACTGTAGGGATGGTGTTCTAGGGGTCATAGTCAGCATTTTTTTCCTCCAAAAACGGAGTGTCAATTTTGGTCTCATTTTATCCTAATCCTTCTGTTTATTGGCAAACTTCAGATGGAAGGGAAGCCTTGCTGCACTGATTTCAATCCTTGGCAGCATATCATGTTACCAGTGGTTTGTTTGGTGACTGTGGTCTTAACTGCCATGAGATCATTCACCTGCTTCTCCTTGTAGTCCTGCACTGATCATTTTTCTCATGATTATTCTTACCCCATGAAGTGAAATCTTGCATATAGGGCCATTAGTGGTTACTTTGTATTTGTTCCATTTGTAAATAATCGCTCCAGCAGTTGTCTCCTTCTCACCAAGCTTCTAGCTGATGGTCTTGTAGCCCATTCCAGCCTTGTGCAGGTCTACAGTCTTGTCCCTGCCTTCTTTTGATACCCGTTTGGTCTTGGGGATATTAATGAGATTTGAATGGAAGATAGAGATTTTGTGGACAGGTGGCTTTTGTACACATACCGCATTATTGTTAAGAGCACATTCTTAAATTGATATGTGTACCACAAGAGCAGGAAGTCTGTGAGAGGCAAAACTATTGTTGGTTGGTAGGGGATCAAATACTTATTTCCCTCATTGAAATGCAACTTAATTCCTAACATTTGTATCATGTGCTTTTTCTGGATTTTTGCTTGATATTCTGTCTCAATCCTTTACCATAAACCTATAATAAAAATTATAGACCCTTCATTTCTTTGTAAGTGGGCAAACTTAAAAAATCTGTAGGGGATCAAATACTTATTTCCTCCACTGTACATTTTGGATGCCAGTGGAGCTCAGGTGGTTATTATAAACATCACGATGCAAATCATTTAAAGTGATTATGATAACATTTTTTTGCTTTTAAATAAACTTTTGGATATCCGGGAATAAACTCTCTTCACATTTTTTCTCTTTATAATCGATCGTTATTATCCCTGCAGGGTTCCTGTAGCCATCCTCTTGCTTCTGTGTTCCTGATGCTCTCCTGTGTTCGCCGGTTCATCAGTTCCTCATCCACAGTTCCATCTCGTCTCATGGACGCTGCTTCCGGTCGACCGGTCGAGGCTTCCATTCGCACCAAACTCGCTCAGGCTTTCGGTCCAGATCACCTGGAGGTGCTGAACGAGAGCCACATGCACGCGGTGCCTCCGGGCTCCGAGTCCCACTTCAGGGTGCTCGTGGTGAGCTCTCGCTTCGAGGGTTTGTCCCTGCTGCAGCGCCACCGCCTGGTCAACGAGACCCTGAGTCACGAGCTGAGCACCAGCGTCCACGCTCTCGCCATCCAGGCCAAGACGCCGCAGCAGTGGAGCAGCGACCCGAGCCTGGCCAAGAGCCCGCCATGCCTCGGAGGATCCAAACACGACAGCACGGTGGCGCAGAAGCTCAAAACGGGGCTGGACTGATCTGACCGAGAGACAAGAACGTTCCTTCTGTATTTAATGCTGTTTGGAGAGCAGTGTGGAGCTCTTTAGTAGCATTTACATTTTTTGTGTGGGTGTGTGTCCATGTTTTTGTTAGACTTTAAACCCAATCTACTTAATAAAAGAATAAATGTATGCACTTCTGGTTTTCCTGCTTTTCCTTGTGATTATGTGCTTAAAATAGTAGCAACCGTCCATGTTATTATGAATGACGAGTAAACTAAACAACACTAACCCTTTAACGAGCATTTGATGAATGTGGCATATAACCAGTTTTGTGTAATATTTATTGTTTAAGGTTAAATTATTGTTTAATGCCGGACAAAAAGACAAAAAAGTGCTAAATAGTGATTTTAAATCAACTTGCTGGTGTGTTTTTTTTCTTTCTCCACCAGGGGGTGACATGTGCTAATGTTACACGCTGAGCAAAAAGGGGCCCAAACACTTTAGCTTTATAAGTTTTAGCTTCATAAGTTGTTTTTTTTATTTAAGTTTTAATTATGTTTCTTTGACAAAGAATCAAGTTAAATTCCAGATTCTTACGGGAACTCGACAGTCTGTGATGTTGCATAGTCATTTAGCGCCAAAACACAAAGTAAACACACACAGTGGGTCGTTTGGTACTGGGCCACACGGAAATACTCATTAAATTTTAAAAAATAATAATAATTATCAGAGTCTAAAAAATTTTTCCTTTAAAAAAAACAAAAAAAGACCTGTCTTGATCACGTGACATCTAAAATGATTTGGAGGAAAGCTTCTTCATAAAGGGCAAAGAAGAGTCTACGACTTCATCGGGTTATCAGGACCTTCAAATATGGGTTTATGGCTACAGGTGATTCTCACGCACCAAGCCTGCTCTGTATAACATGTGGTGCCAGGCCAGCAAGTGAGGCTATGAAGCCTTTAAAACTTTCAGCACACGGATACCAAGCACCCTGGATTAAAGGACAAGTGGGAAGAAAAATATTGGAGAGCGCTGCATTAAAGCATTATTTGATAAGATAAAGTCTGCAGAAGCTCATTTATTCTAGTATGGATAAAACAGTTTGGTGTAGAATGGAAGTCTGTTAGGTTTAAAAAATCAAATCAAATCCTAACAGACTCTAAGGTTGACTCACAAGAGAAACTTTTAGTGCCGATTAAAACTGCCAGACTGACTCAGTACTCTGTGTTTTGTACAAAGAAAGGACCTTAAGTACATTTACATTTAGCAGACACCCTTACATTTTAATCTCATTACACATCTGAGTAGTTAAGGGCCTTGCTCAAGGGCCCAACAGGGGCAACTTTCTGGTTAAATTATGCCTTTATTCGTCACACACACGTTACTGCACAGTGAAATTCTTTCTTTGCGTATCCCAGCGTACCTGGGGTCAGAGCTCAGGGTCAGCCACGATACAGCGTTACTGATACAGATATGGTTAAGGGCCTTGCTCAAGGGCCCAACGATGGCAATCTGGTGGAGCTAGGGCTCGAACCACCACTAACTCAGTGCCTTAACCCTGTGAGCCGCCCCACTGTGGGGCTTGAACCCAGAACCTTCTGATCAGCAGTCCAATACCTCACCCTCTAAACTACACCAAGCAGTACATGAAATATTTATTTAATAAGAATTTAAATCGAACCATTAATTTATGTTTAATATGTTGAGATATATTAGTGTGTGTGTGTGTGTGTGTGTAAAATCAGAGCGTGTGAACTGTCATCTGTCAGAGCCGGAGAGCAACAACTGGTGTGGTGGCCTGGCTAGAAATACAGCATTGTGACCATTTTACGGCTCTGTTCATTAGTGTACGTGTGTGTGTGTGTGTGTGTGTGTGTGTGTGTGTTAGAGAGAGAGAGGGAGATCACCAGGGGCCTGGGGCCGAGCTGACAGGTCAAAGCAGGGAACCATGAGCAGACACTTCACTCCCCTTCAGAAAAACTGTCTGATTTGTGTATGTGGTGTCCAGGTGCTTCTGAACGCTCCATCTGGGTGACAGAGTCCAGAGCTTTACACACAGGTGGGCGAGTTTTACTGCCCCGAGGGTCCGTACAGCCGGCTGAGGGGTCACACCGGGGCCGAGGCTCTGCGCGCACTCATTCATTCATTCATTTATTTATTTATAAATTCATTGGTGTAGTTAAACGATTGGAATATTTGCTGATTTGTGTATATGGTTCATTATTGATTCACTCACTCTTTCATCAGATTCTTCTTGTTCATTAATTCTTTCATTCCATTAATCATTTTATTCATTATTCATTTATATCCACTGATTTTATTCAGGATCTCACTGATTATGTTTTTTTGATTGTTTATGTTTTTATTTACTGAAGCATTCATTTGTTTGTTTATTTATTTACTCCCTTAATGTCTATCTCTTTATCTTTCTATTGATCTTGTTTGTTTATTTACAAATCTATTTATGTTATTTATCTATTTAGTTATTTAATCCTTCAATTATTTTACTTATCTGTTAACCAATTTATTTATTTAATTACTTCCTCATTTCTTTTTTCTTCATTTCTTTCTTTCTTTATTTATTTAGTTTATTTAATAATTTGTTTATTTATTCATCAATTTATTCATTCACTTGCTCAAGTATGTATTTGTTTTTTCATTAGTTTATCAGTTTGTTTTTTAAACAATGAATTTTATTCATTTAGTTGTTTATTTACTTTCCCCCTTCGACTATTTTCTTTTTTTGTTTATTTATTCGTTTGTTTGTTTTTTGCATTTGTATTGTCGGTCTTGTTTGTTTGTTTACTCTCCTAACTTTACCCCCTTGTAGGACTGATCTTCCACAGCTGATTCCGGACAGAACCCTTTTGGCGAGAGCCCTGAAGTGTACTGTACTGTGAGTACGGCTGTAAGGGTGGACCAGGGGATCCAGACAGAATAACTGAGGTTCTAGGTTAAAGGTTAAAAATCAAATAATGAATAATAATAATAAAAATTAAAAAAAAAAACGCACTCCGATCCGTTCTGTGTTCTTTGGTGATCGCTCTGGTCAAAGGCATTAAAAGCATTTAAAAGCATTAAAGGTTGTGTGTATAAACCTGCAGTTGAAGGGTTTTCCTCTCCGAGCCGTGTCCAGGGAGAACCGTTTATTGGATGATTCATTGAAGAACCTTTTTTTTCTGGATTACCTGAGTGAATGTGTTCCACCGACTATTGCTCTTTATGTTTAGTAACTCGAACCCGTCAATTAAATACGAGCTACAGCGCGCTGATACTTGGTTCACTCTGTAAGGCCTCTGTGAGGATAATTAACAGCATCGTTCCTGAAACCTTTTCTTTAAAGTGCGCTGTTATTGTTGCCACTTGTGTCCCATGTTTCAGTTTCTGTGTAAGCGGAGTCTTGCCCTGGAGCTTTTGCGTAAATGAAATAAAGCGCTCCGGATGGGAACCCAGGGCTCTGGTGCGTCAGAGCGGGCAGAGTGATGGTGCCAGGGCTGGGATCCTGCGCGCTGCGCCGTTCCCGTGAGCGCACTGATTTACAGGCCGTGCTGCTGGATCACGGCTCCCCAAGCATCGCTGACCTCCAGGTTCAGGAGTCAAAAGGTTAGAGACTGGGGGGTTGAAGGGCACCAAATGGCTGTCTGAAAAAAGCCCCTCTAGGGCCCGGGCCGTCTCCACGGAATTGACGTCTGTAACTTTCCTCGGTCACATGTGCTGCGTGCGTACTCTGGTGGGCCGACGGCCTCAACATTTGCTGAATCATAAACCTTCAATCGGCGCGATTGTGCTCTTCACTGCAAAACCAGTTTGTCGCTCAGCGGGTCACAAATGGTTCCTGTGTGGGATCGGGGACGGATCTGTTGTGTTTGTACGGAGCGATCAGTTGAACCAAACCCGCGTGAGATTCTTTGTGACTGAAATGATTACATTCTGATGAAAATAACAGCAGTATTCACAGCGGGGGTGGGATTGGGGTATTTATCAGCATGGGTGTTTATCTGTTTTGTCTCTTTGCAATCAAAGAAAACAATCAGAGTGAAGGTGATGGAAACAGCTCATTAAGTGCTATGGACTGAAGGGCTTTCTCCCGGGTCGGCTAACGAACGCAGCGCCTGAATACGAGGCCGCGAGGAGGAAGACAAAGGAGAAAGGGGCTGAGACAATGTCCTTGTGTGGGAGAATTAGTTACACTCAGTAGTCTGAGTATTCAAAGCAGAGAGAGGATCAGAGAGGATTAGGGGCAAAGTCCACACAGGTGCAGGGTGGAGGAGTCACACGTCACACTCCTACCTTGTTCAGGACACAGTGGAGTGATGAATCTCATACACACACCATCACATACAGTATATACACTGACAGGTGACATAGATTATCTTCTTACTGTATATTGACGCCTGGCGGGGGGTGGGATATACAGTGGGGCAAAAAAGTTTTTCGTCAGCCACCAATTGTGCAGGTTCTCCCACTTCGAAAGATGAGAGTAGTTTTCATCATAGGTATACCTCAACTACAAGAGACAAAATAAGAAGAAAAAAAAATCCAGAAAATCACATTGTAGGATTTTTAATGAATTAATTGGTAAATTCCTCGGCAAAATAAGTATTCGGTCTCCAGAAACAAAATTGTAGACCTGCACCAGTCTGGGAAGACTGAATCTGCAATAGCTAAGCAGCATGGTGTGAAGAAATCAACTGCTGGAGCAATTATTGGAAAATGGAAGACATACAAGACCACTGATAATCTCCCTCCATCTGGGGCTCCATGCAAGATCTCACTCCGTTGGGTCAAAATGATCACAAGACCTTGAGCAAAAATCCCAGACCCTCACGGAGGGACCTAGTGAATGACCTGCAGAGAGCTGGGACCAAAGTACCAAAGGCTACCATCAGTAACACACTTCGCCGCCAGGGACTCTGATCCTGCAGTGCCAGACGTGTCCCCCTGCTTAAGCCATTTCATGTCCAGGCCCGTCTGACGTTTACTAGAGAGCATTTAAATGATCCAGAAGAGGATTGGGTGAGTGTCATATGGTCAGATGAAACCGAATCAACATGTCGTTTTTTGTAAGAGAAAGAATCTTTTTAAGTGGGAGAACCTGCACAATTGGTAGCTGAGTAAATACATTTTTGCCCCATTGTATCAGGCAGCAAGTGAAAAATCTGTTTTTGAAGCTGATGTGCTAGAAGCAGGAAAAATGGGCAAGCACATAAGGAGACTTTAACATGGGCCACTCTGTCCTGGGTTGGAGCGTCTACAGAAACACCAAGTCTTCTGTGATGTTCCTTGTTTGCAAAAGTACCAAAAGTAGTCCAAGGTGAACTGGTGACAGAGACATGGGCATCCAAGGGTCATTAATCCGCATGGAAATCAAAGTCTAGCCAGTTTGGACCGATCCCACAGAAGAGCTACAATTTGCTAAAAGAAGTTATTTCTGGTTGTGACAGGGAGGCGTCAGAACCCACAGTGCATCACAGCTTGCTGCGTGTGGGCGGGTAAAGCCACAGACTGGTCAGAGTGCCCATGTTAAACCCTGTCCACTGCTGAAAGCTTCTCCAACTGGCACGTGAGCGTCAGGACTGGACCCCGGAGCAATGGAAGGAGGTGGCCTGGTCTGATGTCTCATGTTTTCTTTTATGATCAGGTGGATAGTCAGGATGGTCCTGGGCAGGAGATACACTACGGGAAGAAGGTGAGCTGGCAGAGGCAGTGTCGTGATGCTCTAAGTGAAGTTCTGCTGAAAACCCCTGGGTTCTGGCATTCATCTGGATGTTTTTTGTGCCATCAGTAGGATAACGTGCCCTGACACGCTGCAAAATCATTCATGAAAGTTTTTAAAGAACATACAGTAATATTAGGCAGGTGGTTTTATTGTTATGGCTGATCACTCTCTACTACACAAACACTTATAAAACTGTTATACACACACTCTTATGCAACTTGTAACATATTAAATCAGTGCAGGGGCAAAAAAGAGGCTGTTTTTTTTTCCAGACCTATATGAAATGTTTAAATGTAAATTGATTTTAAAAAAAGAAAGAAAAAAAACATTTTGTGTATATGTGGATACTTACAGTATAACAAATATTCTAATTAAAATAAAAATATATAATTTTAACGAATCATTTAAATGATTAAATAATTAATTAGTTTGTCAAAATTTGTGCCAAGCAAATCAGTTGCATGAAATTGAACTATATAAAATACAAATGTTTAATTTAATGGAATAAATGGGTCTAACATTAATTAATAATGAATTAATTAACACAGTAATAATTAAATCTTAACTGGGTACTAAAAAAAAAAAAAATAGTCACAGTGGGTGATAAGTTTTTTTTATATATAAAAAATATATATTTTAAGAACTTTTCCTGGCAAACAATAAGTAATCATCTTTAAACGTTATTAAAAAAAAAAACTATTTCTATTATTGGACAGCGCTCATAATCAATGTATGCAAATATATGCAAATTTATGCTGAAAGTGACTTGAAGTTAAATTAAGAGCCGCTCATTAATCACTTGTTCACCTGTAACTCGTGTGGGTTCAGTGTTCCTGAGCCGAGAGGGGTCAAAGGTCACCCCCGAAAGCTGGACCGCAAACCGAGGCTTAATCTCCTGTAGTCCAGATGCATGATCTGCTGAAAAGAGCCCACTTTGGCTCGGACAAAAGCGTGATCTATTGTTTCCTCTGTCAGGCCGTGTGATATATTCTATCCTACGCACGCGGGACAAAAACGGATCGGCGGTTATATAAGCGCCATCGTTCTCCTCCCATGCTGCGTCTGCCGGAGATGGTGCGGACAGCGGGCTGTTTGACCTCACACTCTTCTGGTCTTTGTTCCAGATGCCCCCTGTTTTTCCACCTCGCCCTGAACCCGCCGCTGCTGTGTTCTTTTTCAAAATAAAGCGTCAGGGGCCCTCCAGTTTATTTTCATTAGGCCTTTGAAACGAGGCTTTGGAGAGGGCCGCGGAGAAACCAAAGAACGCCTTAATACGGCGATTAGGAGGCAAATAAAACATCGGCGCTGAGGAAAGACGAGGTCGTCTGAGGGTTTACGGCGGTTTTTACGCTTTAGCTCATTTCGCCGTGGTCAGGGATCAAGCGTGCCTCTCATTCGGATTAGACCGTCCCTGATGAGTGGGTTCGGACTCTACGTAGCGAAATCCATGAGCGTATTCTGAAAGCATCTTGTATACAAACTTATGCATGATTAGCCAAATGATTTGAATGTGTATAAAATGATTTGGGTGTAATACACCCCCCCCCCCCCATGCTAGCTGCCTAGCTGTCGTCTGATAGAAGACAGAGCGTGAACTCGGGGTGATGCAGCGACCCCTGACTGAGCCTGCACACACGGTGTGTTTGCTAACATCAAGCTCATGTGATTTCACTTAAGCTGTTCATTTCTTCACATCATCGTCACTGGCGTGTTTCTCCCGTCATCCCGACCCATCTTCTTCTACACACAGGGAGTATTCAGGAAGGAAATAAAACATTTAGGGAAGCAGAGAATTCTACACAATAGTCAAGAAATTACCAAGAGGCTTCAGAGTGAATAGAAGAAATTCATAAATTCCTGGCAATTCCACAATAATGATTATTACCTCTGTGACACGCAGATATTATTTCATTTAAAACCAAAAGAGCAGAAAATGGGAATTGTACATTTTTGGTTTCAGCCTCGCCCACTCTCAAGCCACTCTGTTAAAGGAAAGATAGTGTTTAAGGAAAATAATCGTCCACATAATAGTGTGATGAGGTTCAGTTACTCTTATCACCCCAAACGCTGATTCTTTTCCCATAATGGCTCGATAAAAAATGGAGCGTTTTGTTCATTTCAGTGCAGTTCTCCAAAGAGTTTAATTGTTATTAAACATCATACTCTATCTATCTATCTATCTATCTATCTTACAAACATTTCAGTTACATTAAACATCATGGAGTTTTCTTAAAGAAAGCTAATTTATTGCAGCTATAAACCATCTTTCCTTTACCAGACTGAAATTCCTCTGTCCTGAAGGTTACCGCTTTACCTCTGACTGTTACACAGTGCTGACACTGGAGACTCCTTCCATCGATGTTAAATAAACACCTTTAAAAATTCCTGTAAATCTCGTTTTTCACTTTCACATTTTTATTTGATTAACTTTTGTACATTTTGTTCATTTTTCTGTTTCTGTTTGCAAAATTCAGGATTATTTCTGTATGGATTTGATTTAAATACACTTTATTTTTATTTTTCTATGGGGTAAGCGTGTCGCTGCACAAGTACCGTGTATGGTTTTGCAAGTGACAAATTAGCATTACAGTCCAAACTGCTTTAAAAACAATTAATCGCCTCCTTCTGACCAATCAGAATGTAGGATTTAAAAGTCAGCTCTGAATATTAGATAGATCACGCTTTTGTCCCAGCCAGAAGTTCTTCAGTCTGGATGAAAACATTGTTCGAATCTGATTCCTGGCGCCCGAGCGGTTCTTGCACGCCATGCAATCCCGTGCTCTACACACAATAAAGAGCTACGTCTCGGGCTTTTAATTCCCTGCAGGCCTCTGGAGAGCGTTTCCTGTCCCGCGCAGTAACCAGGCACCTCGTCGCTATGCTCCATCGCTCCTGTGGTTCGGATGCCTCTCTCCGGCTCTATTCACACTCACATCAGGAATCTCTGGGGTCAGGCTCCGAGTGTTTACTAAACACACCAACAAGCTTTCTCAGAGACACACATACACACACACACATCTCACCTCAGACACTTCCTCCCTCCCTCTCTCTCTCTGACACACACACACACACACCTCCCTACTCTTACATCCTCTTTGTTTAGACTCGTTTGTGCAGAAAACGTCCTGTATCATGCAGCAGGAGCGGATCTTTAACCGTTTACACGTGCAAACCCAACGCTGGCTGCCGTCTCATGTGTACAGCAAGGCTTTGTGGGAAAACATGCAAATTTAGAACAAGCAAAAAACAAAAATAAAAAGATTATCAATATTCTTTGTTTTTGAATTTTCTTTAAACTTAGCATGTTTTATCAATAAAGGACAAGTTTACATCCCAGGATTGAATTTGTTTTGTGGAAAATTCTCTGTTGTCCAAATGCATAGTTTTTCCCTCATTGACGCAATTGTCTATTTTTTATTCTTTATTCCAAGTCCCTTTATTGTAAGGAAATTGTATTGAATTTTTTCATTTTATTTTATTTCTTAAAATCTGTAACATTTGTACTGTTCTTTTTTTCCCATGAAGAAAAACTGCATTACATATAATCTTTATATAAAATAAATAAATAAATAAAACTTCTTACCTCTCACTCAGCAAATACTGTATAATAAAGTATATACAGTATAAAATATCTTACATTCATATTTTCCATTATTTGTCCTATTTAGTGATATTCTGACTTTAAAGTTTGTACTAAATAATAATAATAATAATAATAATAATAATAATAACAATAATAAATTCAATAATAACAATAATAAATTAATTTAAAAAACTTAAAGTATTATTATTATTATTATTATACAATTTTTCATAATTTCCACTGAATTACATTTTTTTCTCCACCAACCAATCAGCGCATTCCTTCATTTTTTTTTTTTTTTTGCCCCTAGTCCCTGAGAGCTTTCTCCAATTACTTCACACTTTCCCAACTTCTTACAGTTCCTGCTGCAGATTTTAACCTCCTTTCACCCCCAAGATCTTTACCAACCCCTTTGCGTCCCTGAGTCGCCGGCTGCGAGAGACGGTGTGCTGTGGAATGACATCTCTCTGCTTTAAGTGCCTTGCTCCGGCACGACCAAGTAGGTCAAGAGAATCGACATGAGGTGAAGAGACTCACGAGAGCGTGAGGAGAAGGTCAACCGTAAAATCTCCCTCACACGCTCACACACACACACACACAGCCAGGATTCTCTCTCTCGCTTCCTCTCTCTCTCTCTCTCTCTCTCCAGCTCACACACACTTTTGTCGATGGCATCATGATGTCAGGTACTCAGGCAGAGTCAGAATGTACCTACTGTATCATCTCATAACAGACCCCTCACGCTGAGGATGGAAGTGGAGAGGGGCGGTCCTCATACGGCGGACGGGGCGGATAGACGTGTCGACCCTGCATGTCAGATGTCAACAGTGTTTGCTTAATTGCTTCAGTGGGTGCCAGTTTCACCCAGGAGGTGCTGAGTGACACTTTGGGAGGAAGGGACCAGCTGCAAAACTTTAATTACTCAAGAAATAGTGGTGACATCGCACCGTGAGCGATCGAATCCTTTAAGTGTGTGGTGAAATCCTTCTCGGTAGTGATTGAGGTATTTCTTCATGAAACACTTAGTGCCTAAAGAGTGAAAATGTTGTACTGTTAGGGATGAAGAAGTTGCAGCAGGAAGAACTTAATCCATCTGCACAGATTACACCTCTTCCGAAAGAATAAACTAGAATTTTTTTTTTTATCCACTAAGGGAATGCAATGCAAAAAAAAATCATTTACTGTCGGAGTCTCAGGATCATTTTATTGGCCAAGACTTATGCATTTGAGCAGTTTAGGTTTAGGGGCCTTGCTTAAGGGCCCAATCTTGGCAACTTGGTAGTGCTGAGATTTGAACCTGGGACCTTCTGATCAGTAGGCTAATGATTATTATTATTTTTTTTTTATTTTTTATTTTGTTCTCATATTGGTGTTTAAAACACTAAAGCAAAGGTGTAAAAAGCTTTGAAACACCAATTTCACAGTCAAATTGTTGAATTAGAAGTTGGTAACAGTCACATGACTTTTCTGATGCGTGTACTGTAATTGAATCCGAATTTATATTGTGGGGGGGGGGGGGGGGGTCAGAGTGCTTAACACACTGAGCCACCACTGTTGCAGCACATGGAATGAGCAGATAAGCTAAACGCTAAAGCTAAAATTACTCACATTTGTCAAAATGTTCTTCAACAAAGTGCTTATAATTGTCTATGTACACTTAGACTAGCAAATTATTTATTATATTATATTATATTATTTATGGTCAATATTAGCTACAAACCATGCTAATGGTCTAAGCTAGTTTAGTCCATGTGATATATAGCTAGCTAGTATAGATACAAAGCACCATGACAGGTAGATGCTCGTTGAAAATGTACGTAGTGAAGTATAACCGGGATGTTGATTATGTCTATAAATGAAGACTAATGATCTTAGTAACATCAGCATCTCTGAAAAAATGGCAGACAAATGCAAAAATTCTTATTTAAGGAAACCAGTTTGTATTTTGAGTGGGAAAAAAAAAAACAGGAAGTACCGACCAAGTCATTTAGTGCAAAAGGAGCTGTCAGTCCTCCAGTCAACGCCAGCACATGAGCCAGCATTTCTGTTTTGTTTTTTTTCCCTTAGCGGCGAAGCCAAAGAGAGCGTGAAAAGAGGGAGTCGGCGGGGGAAAGATGGTGGGTAGAAGCTGCTCCTCCTTTAACTCCAGAGAAAGAGGATGAAACCTGTCATTAGGAAGGTTAAATGAAGAAAGCCCTCTGTAGGGTGGCTATTGTCGCAGGACAGAGAGGAGGGCCAGCTCTTTAAGGTCTTAAATAACACGGCTTGCTGCATTGTCCCGAGCTGAAAAGGCAGGGGTGAAAGGGGGGTGGCTGAAACAGCAGTCAGCAGCGGGGATGGGCGCTGGCAGGGGATCCAGGATCCCTTTTTATTTTTTTTTGTTTAATTTTATTTTCATCTCTTGTTGTTCTTTCTTTCTCGACAGCTCACCCAGAACCGGTCATAGAAAGTCTCTGAGACGAGCCATCCTGGGGGTGGCGGTGTGTGTGTGTGTGTGTGTGGCGGGGGGGATCAGCTCAGTTTTTCTTAAAAAAGGACTGAATTCACTTGTTCCACATTTAAGCTTCTCCTTAAGGCACCTTCAACCGTCCTATTGTTCAAGGATAAAGTGACAACTCGGAAGGATATAAAGGTCACCACATTGTGACAAAAACTTTATATCTTTAAATCTTTGATTGTCCCATTTTAAAACTATGAAAAACTTTGAAGGGAAAAGAAAATCAATAGTGGTACACAGTGCAGATGTGAATAGGCTCTTGGTAAGTGTGTATTGCAAGCTTTGATCTTTGAATCATTACTTGACGGATTACAGAGTGACTTTCACTCAGTGACTGCTGATAACAGAGTGATAAATTCCCGCCATCAGGATCAGATTTGTAGGTGTCAGGTTTGGCCGATGGAAGGGGGGGTGGGGATGGGGGGAGGTGGGGGGGGGGGGGGGGCAAAAAGATATGCACAAAATTTCCACTGAAATGGAATGCATGAAATAATCCTTGCAAAAAAAAAAAAACGCCAAGTATTTACCTGTACTAAAGGCTGTGACATAAGAGGAACGAAACCCTTCAGGGGTGTGCTGTTAGAGGAAAACAATAAACTTTGGTTGGTTGCAGTAACTGTGCTTGATTACAACTTTCCACTTTTGATTATTTTCTTATAACAACACAACATGGAGTGTGTTACTCCTTACTTATCCATCAGCTGTAAATAAACTGCTTTTTTTTACTTCTATGCCTTCTAGTGATTTGTATTAATCCAATAATACTGTAAAACATTTTTTTTACAAGGTCATCTTAAACATACTGCAAAGGCCGCTCAAGTCAAACTGGGACTTGGGATGAAATTCCGGATAAACCAAGGAGTAAAAGGGATTGTCATTTCCAGAATATTTCACACACAGTCTGTGATGATCCCGGCCGAGGTGACTTGGAGCACGATGCAGTCGTTTCCGTGAACATTCAGTAAGTGGAACGCCTGCTCCTTAAATAAAGATGGATAACTTGTTTACAACTTGCGGAAGAGACGAATCTGTTTTTGTGAACTGTACACACCACCATTCACCAACACCGCTTGCATGTTTCAGGAACTCACCTGGGAGTTATCGCCACATCCACCCCATACAGTCCTGACCTCTTTTCAAGACATTTCCATATTTTTGATCCACTAAAAGGGTTCCTGGTAGGCCGGCGTTTCGGATAAGAAACATCTGCAGTGCGATCATGTCTCAGGCGTCCTCAGAAAACTTTCTCTAAAAGGTATAAGTGCATTAGTGCAGCAGGGGATGATATAGAGAAATAAAGGAAGTTTTCAATCTCAGAGCTCTGTTCTGTTATTCTGCAGAATCAGAAGTCCCGGATTAACTTGAACGCCACCTTTTTTTTGAGTGTGTAAGCATGACAGGATTCCTTTTTTGGAGGACACTGATCAGCTTAAACCACCTGTTAGTGTTTAACTCACCTTGTGTCCACTTTTTACTTTGTTCGCCGTGTCTGAATATTAACTCAGGACGGGGGGATGTTTTTGCACCATGTTATCCCATGTGACAAAAAACTGTGCGATCAAACGTTTTCTGAGAACACAATATATTTATATAGATTGTTTACTAGGACCCTGAGGAACAGCGGTTTTAGATTTCTCACTCTGTATTTTTTTGATCACAGGCTTTTTAGATGATTCTGTAGAAATGCTACTTTAATTGATCCTTAGATTTTGTCCTATAATAATAATAATAATAATAATAATAATCATTATAATTATTATTATTATTATTATTGTTATTATTAGGGGAAAACTATTTAATTTTCTACTGTTTTTTTTTCAAATAGAAGATTTAGATATAAGTTTTAGATTAAAATGTCCTTTTCTATACACAGATATTTTTTATTCCTAAAAATAAATGCTGTAAAAAAAAAAGGAGAAAATAGGTTTTATAATCATATATGTTTATGGTGAATGCATAGTATATAATACATGATTTGTTTAACTATATTTAAGATATTTCTTTTTGCTCAGGAGCCTCTAATTTATTTATTAGCCAGCTAATTTATTTATTTATTTATTTATTTATTTATTTATTTTTCATTGCCCATTACCTACAAAAGCTTTTTTGTTTCCATATTTGTTTTTTACAGGATTCCAGTAATTCTGAACCAGATTATAAATTAAATTAAAACAAATCTCATTAAAAGGCTGATTTGTGCAGTAACATCCCAACAATACCCGTGACCTCTGCATATCAGGAAATGCTCCTCAGCGAGATGGTAATGCCGTGCAGCGTTTGTTGTCTTTAAAATTGCGAAACGTTACATTAACCTGCTTTTCAGCGTTTTCTAAAAAAGATGCAAAGGTCAAGAAAAGGTCTCCTAATCTGTCTCTGCTGGGAACCTCGCAGGCTCACATGGGTTTGTGACAACTTAACACTCTCCAGCTCTACCTGAATAGGCCATAAACCTATTTGGACAATTAGTGACTCCATTAGAAGGCTTTCGCCCGGCGCTGGCGCTCTAATGGGTCGAGGAGCACAATAAAGTGCATGCTGAGTCGGATCCCGATCACCAGGACCCAGGGTTTTTGAATAAAAGACCTTAAGTCATCAAAAGCTCATACAGCAGTTTTAGTGTGAACGATAATAAAGAGAGAGCGAGTCTCGTGTCCTTCTGGTGTTTATCATTAATGGGAGTGTTTAGTAGATGAATAACTGGATGACAAATTGAGGACGAAGTCAGCGTTACACAGACCTTGTTAATGAGTACGGGGACAAGAATGCAAAATGGAAGAAAAGACTTTGTGGTTATCATACTCCTACTTACACTCCCTAGCTAAAGCTGCATCCGACAGCCTTGTTAAAAAAGAACAGCAATAAATAGAGGACGGCTGTGCAGGCGGAGGCTAATCACTTTCCCCACTGCTTTCTCATGAGCCAGAGTGAAAGATCACAGCGTTAGCAGCAGGGCTAGGCGGCCGTGGCTCCCTGCTCCACCCTCTCCTATTCAGCGTCTCCTAGGGTGGCTGTTTTGGGCCACCGCACCATTGATGCGGTGATGGATGGCTTCATAAAGCTGCCCTTCTCTCTCTGAAGGAATGCCATGGTCCTCTCCCTCCAGGCGGGAGGCAGATGCAGAGGCTTCCCCTTTCCCCGGTTCTTTCCCAGGATTCCCCTGGGAGGGCGTCAGGCAAGAACCTGACGCTCTTATTGTTAGAAGACATGGGCTCAGGCGGTCTCATCCCACCTCCACACCCACACAGCAATTGGGTTATGCCAATCTGACGATGTGTGTGTCCGGCCAGGTGCGGGTACATTAGACTTGCACGTGCTTGAGTGCAACGGCTCATGTGTGTTTTCCTGGCACTAACCGCGTTTCTGGGTTATTTCACACTCTGCCCCCAGGCTGCAGGAGCGACGGCTCACTGCGGTTTGTCTCCGAGACTCCATTCAGACCGCGGCTCCGTTATCGCGGGCGTAGAAATCGGCTTTATCGAATCGGACACGGTCAGGGTTTTAGGGAAAAGGATCAGGGGGGCCTTCCTCTCATTGATTTGTTACAGTTAAGAATCCACCACTCTGCGGTACCTGGCTTGAAAGGACATCCCTAAACCGCAAAAATAAGTCAAACCACATGGTGGTCCTCGCATGTTTCTGCTCAGGAATTCTTCTTCTGCATGAGAGCGCTCGTGGTGATGGAGTGATAAAAAATAATGACGCTTTTATATATATATATATATATATATATATATATATATATATATATGCCAAAATCCAGCTGGAAGACACTACGAGGTCCTGACCGTAATAATTCCAAGCGATACATGGAGAAGCCGCAAAAGAGGAAAAAAAAAAAAAAACGGCCACCACGATGCGATGACGCAGTATATCAAGTTGCTTGACACTTCCTCAACAGTCAATGTGTTGTCGAGGACATGAATGGAATTAAAAACGCAGCGTGCGGCGGTTAAGTAGGAACTTCTCCGAGCCTTTACAACAGGCCTTTTCAGGCTTCCCGAACACATATAACATTGTAATCTCGCTATCAAAGAAGAAAATGACAGAGTGGCCAGCATGCACTGGCAGTAATAGTCCAACGGTTCATAAAGCCTTTTAAGAGGCTTTTAAGTTGCGCTGGACAGCGGGGTAGCTGAATAGAGAGCAAAGGGGGGACAATGATTTTAAAGTGCTCCCTTGATGTCACAGACTATTACCCAGATATTATGAGTAATTATGCCGTGTGAGTCTCACAGGAACCAGGGTGTACATGGGTAGAAGCGGTCCAGAGAGAGTTTGTGTGTGGGTGCGTAGGAGGGAGGGTTCACAAGAACAGGAGATTTTTTGTGTTAGAGAAAGAGAGGCTCGGACACTTCATCTTCTCTTCTCTGTGCTGCCAAAAAGGCCAGAGGTCAAATGTCAGGGCGATTGAAGAATTCCAAGCTGCATGCCGACAGATCAGATTTCAGCGACGGGGGTGGGGAGGGATCTGCCCTAAAGGGATAGGTGCCTGTGTATGTGTGAGCTTGTCCCAACAGCTTTTTTGTTTAAGGCATCTCCGTGATCTGGAGACTTCTGAGGTTTCACTTGAAGTTGCGAAAGGGTTTGGGTTTTTTTTTTTTTTTCTTCTACTTTCTTTCTTTCTTCGCAAGGCATAAAGTTACTAGGGCTGGTATTACCTGTGAAAACACAAGTTTGTACAATACTTTGTACAAATAAAACTCAGAAACTTTGAACATGTTAACACGGATTGGGTAGCAGTTTAGTACAACTCATAATGCATGTAGGATAGCATTAGGATTTTATCCTAGGATAGGATAAAATCTACACAAAGGGGTTTATTTCTACTGCAAAGTGGTCTTGTACAGTATATCTCTTGATGCATAAAATTCGGTCCTGATTTACTCCACGGAGTTGGAGTTACTACAACTTACTGAACAGTTATTACAACTGTTTTGAAAAAATTTGACCTTGAGAAACTTTTTAACTTTGAATCAATATATGAATTTATGTTAAAACTATATAAACCTCGAGTGTGTTAATGTTTAAAAAACAAGCTGTTTCTTATTCCTAAATCTGTCAAATATTAAAGCGTTAATGGGATTAATTTTGCTTGTTAACCCTTATTCATTTTAAGGAATAAGGAGCACGGTTACATGGTTCAGACCTGCTGTATGTTTTGACCAAAACAGGGCTGCCCTGTAGAGGCAGGAAACCCCCAAGCTGAACTCTTGAAGAATTATAATGACTGATGGTGGTTTTATAGGATTTCACACTAAATTAACTGAATGAAAAGCTACATGCCCTACACCTCCCCCTGTCCTAACCTTAACTCTTCTTTACTTTTTGTCCGCTGCTTTGATTAACTTTAATGCGATTTAGTTTGTGGCTCATTAAAAAAAAGAATAAAAAAACTTTTTTTTTGTTTTTATATGGAAAAGACATTGCTTCCCCCATTCTAGGATGGGTTCCACCTGGGTCTTGCTAATGATATCAGTAGAAATTCATAACAGTGTTATGTTAAAGACTTTTTTAAAGAAATTAATCCTTGGAGAAAAGTGCAACCTGACTGTAAAAACAGGACCTTATTTTTGACTCACCTCCAAATGATCTCTACATTCATACTTTGCTACCTTACTTAGCCAGTGCATGCCTACACACACACACACACACTCACTTACACACACCATGGCAGACATGTACCGCCAGTGTACAGTCTGTATAATGAGCCGTTTACAGTATTCCGTCTTCGGCGTCTTTCATTGGCCATCTGCTCTTTACATGGCTACGGGTCATTAAAGACTAACTGTTGAGGAATTAGTGGCCTCTCACTAAAATCCAAGAAGATTCTAAGCTCGCTAACTAAGAGGACACTTTGTGGAAGTGCAAAGCTTTGATCCTGGTCTATTTAACAACACGTTCTTTCTGTGATTGGGGTGAGATTTGGCCAGCATAGTTCCAGGAGGGAAGTGTAAACCATGGATTAGCTGGACTAATGGCCTCTTGCTTGTCATTGATGGTAATTGGTGTTAATTAGGGTTTCGAATACACTGTATTTTTCTCCGTGGGGCTGTTTTTTTTCCAGTGTGTTTGTTTCATGGTGGACCTTTTATACTGGTCACTCTATTTAGCACCAAAGCCACAGCTTCAGTGGCGGATTGTCATCTGACAGCGTCCCTCTGTTTGCACTGCTCTCATTGTCAGAGGCAATTTGCTTTCACCACACTGACTTCCATTCGACAGGTTTGATCTTCGCAACCATTCAAGGGGTCACCTTTTAGTCTTTGTTTTTGGGCTTAGATCCCAACCCCCCGAAGCCATTGTACCATCATCTCTGTTTGTGTTTCTCCTCAGCTGGGTAGCATCGTTTGCGCAAAATCTTGTGCACCGTAATTCAGCGTTTTGTCAGTTTGGTTAACCCCCTCGACTTTTCCTCTGACTTGACCTGCTTCCTTTGATGCTATTTGTTGCCGCTCACATGACCAGCTTCACAATGCGTAGGAACATGAATTGCTAAACAGGTACCAATGTTTAGCAGTGTTTAGCTTGTGTAAGAGAATGCAAGTCATATTTGTTGAGTTGCAATAGCTCAACAAGGCCTGTATAGTGGGAAAGGAGGCCCCGGTTTGGTGGATTTCTCTGGCCAACACCTGGTATCACTTTATTAACCCCTCGTCCATCGCGACCCCTGAACGCTCGGGAACAGCGGGGCCATCGGGTCGGCCCCCACGGACGTCAGGACTCCCTTTGAAGGGGGAAATGATGCCCCACATTGGAGCCTCCATGATGACTTTACCAGTACCATGACCTATCTGACCTCTCCCCCTTGCCTCTCCCACAGCTGCTGGCCCCCACCAGCCTCCACAGTACAGAGAGCAAGAGAAAGACTGAGAGAACATTGGAACGAACATTGGAAAGGGGGAGAACGGCAAAAGGTCAACCGGTGGTCAGAAGATTTTTATTGGGATGGAGAGGGAGCAGGAGCAAGGGAGGGAGAATATGTTTAGGACCACCGTCTGAGAATTTAACTGCAGGGAATTTCGCCTCGCCCTTCGCTCACCAAGTTAAGTCCAGATCAGTACAACACTGAACCATCAGAAATTTGGCTTCATCCCTTCATTTGTTCCCTGGTGTTCGAAACACACCTAGTCTCATACCTCACACTAGCTCTGTGACTAATCACTGCATTGCTTTTGGTTGTCGTGTGCTGATTTATTCGGATCGAGTCATGGTCTTCTAACAGTAATGCTCTTCTGGTCTTCAATCACAGATTGCATAATATTATTAAAAGATAAACATGACCCAGAAAGAATCGCACATCTCAGATTCCAGTGATGAGCACTAAAAATCATTCTTCCCCATTGTATTCACATTCAAACTCATTTCCTGCTCTTGGACTTGTTATCTCCTGCTGGATACAAGGATGACACCACCTAAGCGATGTTCCTTAAGATGTATCGGTGCTACGTGTTAGCGACGGTCCAGCCCTTGGTGCACTTCCAACAGTGAGGAAAACAAGAAGTTATCAGCAGACCTGACCCTAGCTCTGTGTTGCGACTCTTCACTACTACTGCTGCAGTGCCATAGTCACAAGGCTTTCGCCCTCTGGCAGACCTGCCGGAGAAATTTACAGCCTGATCGCATGACTGGAGTCCTCGGGTAAAAATGCCATAAACACCGCATTATAGTGAGGGAGGAGGGGGAGAAAGCAAATCCGTTACAGCCCAGTATTCTTCCTTGTTAAGCTCATTGGTCACAGTCGTCTTGCACGATGACTTATAATGGTATGTTTTTGCTCTTGCGGCCTGCTTGTGGTTACAAACCTTTTTAGTTTGCTTAAGGAAAATCGAATGCACTTAAGCACATATACTGCTATTCTATTGAGATAAAAAAAAAAAAAACACAAAACATTCAGTGTCGAGTGAAACTTTTCACAACTCTGTGGGAACCATCACCCGACAGTCCAGCTAATGAGTCCAATATGTGACTTCAAGATCTTATTTAACAAAAGTAATAACCTCCACCATTTATCTCTCTTCTTTCGTTCACCCGCTCCTAGCTGTCTCTGTAGGCATCTTTTTATGGAGCTGACATTCCTGGCTTGGCTGAAACAGAAGCTCTTGTTTAGGAGCCACCCTCCCATCCAAAGCCCCCTTTTTATCATCTTCCTAGTTTTGGAGCCTGGGAGCAAAGGTCAAGACCCCCTCCAGCTTCAGAGACATGTTAGGTCATGCTAGCCACATGCTGTACCGCTCCCTGTTTAGTCCTAAAAACGCCCAGAGTCCACGCCTTTACCCGAGCTATCAGTGCACGCATTTACAACAACACGTTAAGAGCACTTTAGTGTCACCGGGTCAGTGAAACATTTTTAATTTGAGCGCTTAAACCATTAGATATTTCTTTAACAACTTCCCGTTTCGCCATTAACTTTGTATTAAGTTTTAATGGTTAATGATTGAACTGGCTTTCCCGAATCATAGCACTCGTTCAAATATCAATGCGTTCGTTCTGTTAAGATCTTATTTCTTTATTACCAATTTAACTTTATTGTTTTTGTTTTATGGAAGGAGTCTCCAGTGTCAGCACTTTGTATCAATCAGAATTTTTTTGGTTCTTTCAGGACAGAGGGATTTAACATTTTTGGTTTTTTAGTAACAAGACAAGTTGCATATTTGGTGTCATTACTTTCAAGAAAAAGAGAAACGGAAAGACTGGTGAAGGAGTGACTGTCTATAGCTGCTATATCGTAACTGGAGCAAACCTTAACTGCAACTATAAGAAGGCTGGGTTATAGGAAAACAGGACCAAACCTGTTTTACAGACCTTTTTAAATACCTATAAATGAAACAAAATATGACAAGAAGATCGGCAAATTGCCATGGTATAAAAGGGATAAAATACTTTTTTTTGTTTGTGTTTTATTAGCATTTTGTCATTTGCTTGCTTATGCTTTGAGATTTCTGTTGAACATTGCATTTTTCTATCAAATATCCAACAAAAATTGTAGATAAAAATTTTTTTTATATAAAAATGTTTACATTTTTCATTTTTTTACTTTTTGAAAAAAATGCACCAGATTTTTAATTCTTTATCAATTCCTTTTTTTATACATTTTGCAATATAAAGACATCCTGACGGACCTCCTGCGTGGTGGCCATGTTGTTTTTGCCATTGCTTTAGCTTAATCAGCATCAGTGTCATATCCACTCCTGCCATGAAATATTACAGATTTGCATGCATAAACAGGAATCTTTGAAAAAATTAAGGGAAGCCCCCTAACCCGAAAGCAAGACCCCTCTGAATACACAAACAAATAACTAAATAAATCTGGCGTTTTCTGGCTTGAGGTTAGCAACTCTACAGGAGGTCAGTACAGGAACAGATAAATCTCAGTTAAAGACGCCATGATTCTCAGTGTTTAACCTCTTAATCAACCCCAGTTGAACAAAGGAAGGAGCACAAAAAATTGTCGAGGCGTAGTGTGTCTTAAAAAGTACACTGTGAACTTTCATTCAGAACTTTTGCTTTGTTTCTTTAATTTGAAAAAAAAAAAAAAAAACATTCAAAAGATCCTAATTACACCAGAATGGAACATTTCTGCCTTGAACACGCATCGGTTACAGCTGATAGAGTAAAGAGCGACGCTGTTGAGGTTATACAGTGTGTGTCGCTTTTATGGCTTTTTCAAAGTAGATACAGTACATCCTCGAGAAAAAAACGAATAAGCTACACTTTTATGATTTGTACAGCAGAATTCAAGACTTATTGACATTGGTCTAACAATTTGAGCTGTTTTATTTTATTTTGTTTTAACCCTAACCCTAATTTTGAACTATAATCTGCTCATGGAAACGAACTGATAGAATGCTGCAGTGGTTGCATGGACCAGATGGTAAAGAAAGAAAAAGCTGACGCAAACACTCACACAAAGCGATTAGCTGCTATTAATCACAACGACAGCAGACTCGGACAGCAAATAAGACGTTTTTATTGTTTATTCCAACGTCCACTCTTACTGAGCTCATGTCGTTCAGCAAAAGGATTCAAAAATGGCTTGTTACTTACTGTTACACTTATATTATTGCAGTTAGAATGTTAGAATTTGCCCATTTTTCTACTGAGAGATGAACAGGACTGTGCCCTGAATAGCACCAGCTCCATAGTTCATAGTCATTAACTTTGATTTGTTAAGAGGAACAAATCCAGAAGGACGAACTTTGTGCCACAATGATTTTGCCTAACTGGATCATGTGTTTCAGGAGCGCGAGCTGTGACTTGTGTGTCATGCGATGTCAAAGGCTCCATAAATTATCCAGAAAACTAGTGGCCTTTGCATTTTCTAGGCCGCTCTGTGTCCACGTTTACTCCCTGACCCCATTCTTAGCATCAGCGTGCCAGTTGCTGTGGTCATCCGTCACCCTGCAGGTACTAACTGCTCTTCCTGATTCATTCATCATCACGCCGCCGACCTCGGCCTGAGACGCACTTCTGATTCTTCAGGACGATGAGATTCAGTCAGAAAACATTCCATCTCACTCTGTTTTGTTGATTTTTATATTATTAATATTATAATGCATGTATCTAATGTATCTTATCATTTCTATAGTAATACGTCATGAACAGAGATTAAAATAATCAGATTGTTTATTTGTAAGATGTTTATTTCATATTTACGGAAGGAGGCTCCAGTTTCTGGGTTAAAGCTGTAACTTTTAACATAGGAATGTTGTAGAAAATGTGATGCTGTTGAGGGATGAGTGTTTACAGCTGCTATAACATAAATGATTACAGGAACAAACTTCTTAGATGTTCAACAACTTTAAATGCAATGAAAAATGTATAAAAAAAATGAAAAAATGATGCGTTGTTTAACAAATAAACCTGTTATTGCTGGCAAAGTGCACAAAATAATCCCTCTGAATTGACTACACCATTGCATCACTCAGTACAAGACTGAGGTTTTTTTTTTATTCCTTCTGGCAATAAATGTTCCTGATAATTGATTGTGTGCAAAAGATTACACTTACACTACTCGCCGTACATAACAATGACTCAATATGTATTAGATGTCAGGAAAAAAATCAATCAGAATTTATTTTTGGCGATCTTAGCAGCTTGCACTGTATAGAATTACAGCTTAATCACTGGCCTCGGCTAAAATAATGCCCTTAGTCAGTACGAGCACAGCCTGTGGAACGACCTAATAGCAAGTCAAGGGGCTAATTGGACAACAGGTAGGGTTACATGTGACAACAATTAAGTCAAGCTAAAGGCCAACAATATGGCCTCTGGCACTAAAAGCTGAGCGCTCAACAGGGGCAGTCGTAAAGTGACATTTTTCCCCTTCTTTCACTCCTTAACTTGGGCCTGTACGTTCCATTCGCATGATTCGGTTATTTATTTTCCTTCATTTATACAAACATTTAGCTCTCTGTTTTTCGTTGTTGTTTGATTTGTAAACTTCCAACCTTGTGACAATTGTAATAAATACATGTTGACATTTCCTGTGAATTCACCATGTTGACTAAAATAGTATTAAATGTATTAAAAAGTGGAGAAAAAAGAAAGCAGGCGAAAAGTACATGGTTCTTGGAACTTTCCTTTCCAGTGATTTACACTGTTAAAAACATAATTTGTTCTTTATTTGCTGTACATAGTTAACAGAATTTGTTGTGACATAAATTTTGGAGGATTAAACATTTCTTTTGGCTGCATTAATCATTTTGTCCCAAATGACTTCACTTGACGTTTTCCCTGACACTATAATTCTATAATAGACTCTTTGTTTTATGTGTGTGTGTGTGTGTGTATATAAAGTTTGCCTAAATGCAGGCCACTTACTTAAACCTAAATTAAATTTAAACTTAATTGACACACTTCTCACATTATGAATATTTGCCATTTAGGTTAAGTGAACATAATTTTCATAACTGTATATAAGATTTATCTTAAAGCAAAGACTAGAAAACTCCAAAAGTAATGTTGGGTTATTCTTCCTAAGATCCAGTGCTAATAGAAATCTGAGCCATGCTTTCTGCAGTTTAGGTGTAAATTCAGGGCTGTGTGATAATTATTAGGTAACAGGTTTACAACGTGGCAATCAATTTTCCCTCCTAAATTTCTCACAGTCTCCAAAGTGTGTTCTTTATATATTCTAGGTTTATTATTTATTAGTTCTTCATTAACTGGCGTGTCTCTCCTAACAGCGAGCCTTTTGTTGACTAAAATTCTCTAAATTTACTGACAAATCCAGCAAGAGGGGTTTTTGACTCCTGTCAGGCTCCAGTCTCCCAGGGAGAAAGGTTTATTCACCTCCGTTTGGTCAAAGCAGAGCCTGCGGTACACAAACAAGTGCTTTTGGCAGCAGGAGATTACCTTTTCACCTAAATAAATGAGAATAAATCAAGGGGGGGGAGGGGGGGGGGTGATTTTAGAATAAGTCCGACACAATCACGTGACTTGATTACAAAAGGAGAATACTAAGTTTTAAAGTAGTTTATAAAAAGCAACGCGAGCTATAGAGAGAGAGAGAGAGAGAGAGATATTGAGATTTTTAGCTGTTTAACTGAAATTGATCCTTATATTAGATAGATAGATAGATAGATAGATAGATAGATAGATAGATAGATTACTTTATTAACCCCAAAGGGAAATTGTAATGTTACAACAGCCAGTTCGAGCCCATGTATACACACTTCAAAAACACTTCAAACACTTCAAATATATACATAGAATTTGTGTTGCTACATTTATATAAACATCAAATGGTGCGACTACTGACACCTTTAGAGTAAACATAATACTGCACATTGTTGCCATAATTCAATTTAAAAAATAGGAAAAAGACATTTATAACTTGAAGTGTACATATATATATAGTGTAACTAAGGATGTGATTACTATTGTATTTTACAACAACCGTGGTGAGACCTCTTTCTCTCTCTCTATATATATATATATATATATATATATATATACCTCTCACCTGGCCTGTTATTTTCCCCATCTAATCTTATTAACTGAACTTTAGAAAGCCGCCGCTGTCCAATTGGACAATTCCACCTCCACCAACCAATAGCGCACGCCTCCTGTGTCAGACCCCGCCCTTAAACGCGGGCGTAAATCCCTAATATGGAGAGCGCGTCCTTATTTGGAGCGCAGTGGGCGGAGCTCGGACAGCCCCTGCAGTTTAGTGTCACTTTCACCAAACTCGGATCTGCGAGAGAGCTGAACCGAACTGACAGCTGGCGGATGAGCCGCTCCGCTCCTGCTCCTGCGACCAGCTTCTCGTTCCACACACGCAGAATATTAATCACCAATAACGGATGTTTCCATTCCAGCATTCACGATTTGATCTGGACTGAATGATCTCTGTGTGTGTGGTGTTTTCTTCTTCTTCTTCTTCTTCTTCTTTTATCCACGCGTCGGAGAACATTCCCAGGAGCGCACATGTGAATTTAATTACCTGCTGCTTTCTTTCTTTTCCTACTTTTCTCATGCATGCATGCATGTTGGTGTTTAGCTGCTGTTTCGGGTTCAGCTCGTCCGCCGCTGTGTGTGCCGTGATTCCTGTAAGCGTCTATAAGTGACTCGAGTTTGAACTGAGAATCCGTGAAACTTTTTTTGCGCAAGAGCAGGCTTTGATCTCCGTGATTTGCCCGCACGGAGCTCGAGCACACTTCGATCATGTCACCGTTGCGCGTGAACTTCAAACGTCTTAACAAATAATCAAAGCGAAACAAATAGGAACAATAACAAAAAGAAAGATACATTGTATCTTGTGTTTGGTTTTAAAGTTGTGGATTTAAATCCCAGAGGGACGGATTGTTCTCTCCGTGCGTAAAGGAGTTTCACCCAGACGGAGACGCGCATCTGATCTTTTTTAACACCACCCCTGCTCTACTGGATAGCATGGCAATGGTAGTAAACCAGTGGCAGGAGAGCATCGCAGCCGATCCCGGCTCTCAGCTGCAGCTGTGCGGCCAGGAGCCCGGGGGCGCACCGGCAACCCCGTCCGGGTCCACGCCGGGGAACGACGCGCTCGGCGCGGACAAGCTGGCCAGCGTGGACTGCATGGTGTGCGGGGACAAGTCAAGCGGCAAGCACTACGGCCAGTTCACCTGCGAGGGCTGCAAGAGCTTCTTCAAGCGCTCCGTGCGCCGCAACCTGACCTACAGCTGCCGGGGGAACCGAGACTGTCCCGTGGATCAGCACCACCGCAACCAGTGCCAGTACTGCCGCCTGAAGAAATGCCTCAAGGTCGGCATGAGGAGAGAGGGTGAGTGCTGCCCAGACCCACTCATCATTCCTGCACAGTATATTTAAAGTCTAATAAACAAATTAAATTAAAGTAAAGTAAATAAATCACACACACACACACACACACACATGCTGCTTCTGAATAATCATCATCATTAATCAGGTTTCATTCAGAATTCTTATAATATTTAATGACAATAATAAAAAATAAAAACAGTTTCTCAGTGAACTTTCTAACAAATCAGACTTCACACAACATTTACTTCCCGAATTGTTAGAGAATGTCAGTTATGTCTAAGTTCCCAACACCGAAAGATGGTTTAAACTGTTTTAACCTTCTAAAAAAAAAGAAGAAGTAGAAACACGTCTTCGAATTATGTTCATCAGTGAGGACTGAATAGCAAAAACTATCACTTTTTTTATACTTCCTGTTAAAGATCTCATAATGTTAAGATAAGCAAATTACATTTTACAAGATCATTAATTAATAAACAGAGATCATTTTGCATTTTCATACTTAACAATCTTATATGTTATTTAAATTAATTTGTATGACTCATAGGCTTTTATATTTTTTATCTATAATGAAAAAAATTTATAATGCAAGATCCATTATATTATATTACAACTAATGCAAAATACATTTTACCTATGTGATATATAATTCAAGAATTCACAAATGAGTTCTTAAAACAAGGCTTTCCCTGATTTAAATTTTTAAAAGAATATCCACTATACATGGATATCTGCCCATCGAACGGTTTCTAATATAGAGTCTAATGTACTGAATCATACTGAACATACTGCATTATATCTTGCAAATATATATATATATATATATATATATATATATATATATTTTTTTTTTTTATATATATATATATCTGTAAGGTTTAGATGGAAAGAAAAAGCACTCTGCGCTGACTAAGTGGAGGTAAATGTCACTAAAAGTGTCTGTCAGGTCAAATCTCCGTCTCCACAAGCCACAAGTTATGTCGACTTTATATGGATCTGACTGTAAAAGTTACTTTGAAACCGTGAAAAAGCATGCTTCTTACCCAGGGAACCCTTTTGTTTTCTCATTAATTATGGTGTTTTGCTCTTCTGACACTCCAGCTGCTACCAAAGTGCCCCAGCGGGCTCCATTTATTGTGTTATGTGTATTATGGATGGCTCAGTTGGAATAAAAGAGACACACATCATCTGCAAGGAGCAGTTTTTAGTTTCTTAATAATCCATATCGATTTTAGGCAAAAGAAAGAAAAAAACATGCACACACCAGAACATTTTGGATGGAATTTATTTTTGATTGTTGCCAAATCTTAAGGTTGTTAATTTTCCAAACACAGTCCATATTATTATTAGATTAATTATTACTTTAACCTAATATCCACTTTTAAAGACACATGATGATTTGATTAAATGCGCCACAACTATTTATTAGGGAAAGTAGTAAACGTGTTTACTGTTTAGTTTATCTGAAACAGATCCTTATATTAGATATAAAGTTCTTTATTAATCCGTAAAGGAAATTGAAACAAGATTATACAACAATATACAAGCAACCAGGTGTGGAAAAATAGTCAAGCTAGGTTTAATTAAAAAACAAAAAGCCAAGCAACATTAGCGAGAAACATTAACATTCAGCAGCACTTTCATGCATGCACGGTGTATTGGGCATAAGTAACTGTTAGTAAAATAAGATTAATATAGAAAAGAATAAAGAGTTCAAAGTAGTATAAAACATAGCATTTACATGCACGATGTATCAACAGTGCTGAATCCTATATGTTGGAGTTTTGCTTACATGCACATGATTGCAAATGTGTTTGCAGTTTGCACAAAAGTGCTCCTGAAACTCTACAATCACCGGTATGGAGAAAGCTCTCTTATAGTATTATAGCGTTCAAACTTTACACAAATGTTAGATAAAATGTAAGCATTGTGCATTTTGTTCAAGCAGAATTTGCTTATCATCATAAAACGTCTTCTTTTTTTTTTTTTGAGTCAGCTGTATTTCCAGCCAGAGGGTTAACGTCCCACAGAAATCCTCAAACTTCTCTTAATTTGTCCGTTGACCTTCGTCCAAATTTCTTTAGTTCAGTCTTAATGCCAGAGCAGCTGACCAGACTGTTCGGAAAATATGCTTTAGAGTTAAATAAAAAAAAACAAAAAAAAAATCTTTGAAATTTATTTAAATATCTTGTTGCCTTAAATAGAAAGTAGAAGAACAAACTGAGATATAAATCATAAATGTAGTTTTATTATGCGTCACATTTTTGTTTGCAGGATGCTGCTGCACTAATCCATATTAATTCAGGTTACATGTAAACATGCGTAGAGTCTAATATGTGCATGTAAGTAATAACGTGTAGAGCTTGTGAACATGATTGGCGTCTATAGTCTGTTTATTACATTATATGAATTACTGAAATCTATCAATGTCACAAAGTGGTTCGGGTTGTTTATGCGATCGGATGCAAAAACTTGCACTGCATTGCAAGTTCCATTAAGCACATTAATTCATGGACACTTATTCAAGAATTAGGGATTTTTAAAATATTTTTCTAAATAGGATGTGACAACCCAATTTAGTGTCACACAGTTAATTCATGCATACGAGATATCGGTTCATTGGTGTGTTACTCTATAAAAATAATTCACCCACTCTGATCTTAATAATCTTAGCAACATGACACACACACACATTATAACATATTTGTTTTTGTATTAGAATATATTTTCTCCTTACGCATACCTTAAAACTCTACCCATCCACTTCACACACACATACACACACTCACACACAGAGGGATACACCATATCCTTCTCGCTTCATCTTCGAGTTCATACATAAGTGAAGCGATCTTTTGAATTATGCAACGTTTCCCGACGAGAAACAGATAGAGAAGCGCATTGTATCCATGCAGGACTAAGTGAGCCGTGTTCTGGGTTACTGTGCTATGGTAACTGTGTTGTAGACGCCGCTAAACCAGCCATTACCGTGACTGGTAGGTCAAATTCTACCATCCTGTAAAGGCACGTCTAAGACTTCGAGACAAATTCGATGTTTATCTTATTGACATTTTGTTCAACTTGGCGTATTTAAAAAAAAAAAAAAGAGAGAGAGAGCGGCTTGTTTTTTTGGGGTGTCGAGGTGTGTGTTTTAAATTCGGTTATGATATCTTAGGAACTTGAGAGAAATGTTACAGGATTGCTTGGTAGGCCAGCTCCTTATTTATATGATTTAAGAAATAATAGGTAATAAATCTGGTTTTAATACTAGCACGGTTGGTGATTATTAATAGAACATAAAAGTGCAGACTGTGACTTTATTGATAACAAGCCAAAACCTTCCCCCCTTCTTTCTCTCTCTCTCTCTTGTGTGTGTGTGTGTGTGTAAGTATGTATGTGTGCAAGGTTTAACCTCATTCGTAACCCCATTTATCTAATCTAACCTAACATGTGTAAATAATACCGCTTGCCCGAGTCGAAGACGGAGGTGTTGACATCAATAGATATGATTAATGGCACATGAAAAAGGACGTCTTGTCTGATAAAGAGACGTCCTCGAGAGAGAGAGAGAGGAAAAAAGAAAGCCTTTTTCGTGTCGTTTATGAGTGTCTCTGAAGCGGCTAATTTCATCGAGCTCTTTGTGATGTGGAGTGCTCAGAAATCCCACTCACTACTCCTACTGACGCGTCACGTGTTCGTCGGTGAATGAGGCCGGAGTGTGACGCAGTCTCCATTGTGCTTTACAAAGACCCTCAGTTCATGCTTTTTCCTGGAACGCCATTTTCTGATAGTATTTTGAAATCAGGGACTTTTTTTTTTTTCTTTGGGACAAGGCGGACCGAACCCCAAATGCGCTTGAACCATTTTTAAATTTTGTGTAAATAGGTCAAAGGTCTGCTGACTTTGCGAAAGCTCATGTTTCCCTTCTGGCACCGAGCCAAACCCGTGCAACTGCTCTACCTGTTTTCTCACCTTAGGCTCCTCTTGACATGAGTGGCATTCTGGCCTAGACAAAAGAGCTCATATGATGGAGAAAAGGCAAATGTGACTGACTGACACCAGTTCTGCGTATGTGTGTGATTGCCGGAATGTCCTGCCTGCACTGCCGTGACCTTTGTTAAGGCACGAAATGGATAGATATAGACACGGCAAGAACACTGGCACCCACACACACACTCACACACTCACACACACACACACACATACACTCGAGATTTCACTCATTATCTCCGTCGTCCACACAAAGATGTCCGTTCACCCGTAAACAGCGTATCGAATCTCCTGAACGGTGTGAAATATTTCAGGTCTCAGTTCCCCGGGCGAACGCGCTCAGGCTAAGCGCTAAGACTCCCAGCAGCATGCGCACACGCTGCACGCTGCCGCAGGAATCTGAGCAGGCACACACATACCGGAGCCTCGTCCCGTGACCCGTAACAAAGGGTGAAATATAGGTCACTGAAAGGTAAACATTAATATTAGACAGGTTAAAGACAAAGTCCAAATGTGACAGGTCTCAGCAGGGTTTGGGTAAATATCAGCTTGCTGCTCGTGCACTTGGCTAACTCTTATCTTGCATGTTCTACGTGCACAAAAAAAAAAAAAAAAGTGAACGCTTTCTCCTTTCATTACGCACTTTTGAAGAGGCAAAATGAGATTGCATTTGGTTTTGTTCCCTCTTAAGTGATTTCGCCTATACCATAATCACAAGACCTGCAAAACTTGAAAAGCGGAAAACTAACTGTAGGGAGTTATTAGCATAAATGACTTCTCCCAGGTTTACCGTGGCACTGCCGTAGTCTGTTTTTTAAACGTTCCTTCAGGGCTGAAGTATGTTTGGCAGATATAACTGTTCTAATATGTTTGCATTATCACCCTTGTTTTTCTTTATGGCACATATGAACCACTCAATCTTTCTTTTGGCCTGGAGAGCGTTCGGAACTGGAAAAGTTCTCCAAGTTTTGATATATTACACATGACAAGAAACACAGCGAGTTGGAAAGATGGGGAAATCCAGCTGCTATGACACTTGACCGATAGCAATAGATTTCTTCCAACTCCCTACCATGTGTTTAGCATATTCCCTTATTAATTCATCAGGGCCATGTGACTGGAGCTATTATGGGATGTGTGAAGGACTCTTCCTGTTCCTCCGGCCATAATAGATTTAGCATGTCAAAAGCTGCTAATTTCACAAGATCCACAAGACCCAGCGCTTCTCTGGCTGGTTGCAAACGTGCACCTTTTTAGTACTGGACAAAGTAGCACTAAAGGTAAGAAGAAGTGTTTGTTTTGTACATGGCACGGACATCCTTTTCCCTACTTTCGTTCGACTGTTCACGTGGATGTCGAATGAAGCGTCGGGTCAGGGATCGGGTGATAGTGAACTGTCAACACGGCTGGTGCTCAGGGTCAGTCCTGTTATGACTCACCGGTCTTTGTTCAGCGACTGGCAGAGGGGAATTCAAAGCAGGAGTGACATCATGTTTACAGGAATTTTTCAAGGTTTAGGTCACCTGAATACGATAGCAGTTCGGTAAAATAATCATTTCAGAGTATTATCTGCCATGCTAGGGTCAAGACAAGGCTCACACTATAGCCAGCTGTATTGAAGTCTGTTGCCATGACATACACAACTCGGTTCAGTGTAGTCACTTCCTCTAAAGTTCCCAGTAAGAGGCGTCTTGCTCAGCTTAGAAGCCTTGTTCCACTGGCCACCCACAGCCGATCCTGGATCCCAGCCAGCTACTTCTACATTCGCTCCCTCTCTCTCAGTCAGACTCTTTTTCGTATTCTCTTTTTCTTCCTCCATGTACCCTTTGACCCATTCCCCACTTTCGTTCTGAGCCAAGGTCCACATTCTAAAGGCCTGTTGTAAACACGGTGCAAGGCTTTTGCCCTCTAAAAAGGCACACTAACATATTGCGGACTCGTTTCATGTAGAGTTGAAGCTGTTTTGCTTAACAAATCATCATTTGTGTTATAGAGATATGAGAAAGAGTTTACAGTGAAATGATTTCCTTACAGTGAATGAGGAACCTTCAAATCATGAACCTTTATTAACCTTTGAATAAGCCATACGAATAATTTCTTAAAAAGTCACAACCTTAGATTTCTAATCTGTTTAGCTTGTCACATTATACGTATCTGTACACCTTTTTGAAACGAAAGACTCTAGTTTATTTCTACATAGCGCTTGTACAGGGTTGCATAAGGCCAGGAGCCTTTCCCAGGAGACTCAGGGCACGAGGCGGGGTACACCCTGGATGGGGTGCCAGTCCATTGCAGGGGACTCACTTACACACTGATTCACATGCTACGGGCAATTTGGGAATGCCAATTATGCTAAGTTGCATGTCTTTGGACTGAGGGAAACTGGACTACAAGCAGGAAACCCACCGAGCATGAGGAAAACATGCACACTCCATGCACACAGACCCGAGGCAGGAATTGACCCCTTAACCCTGGAGGTGTGAGGCCACAGACCTAATCACTCCCACCAGAATGCTATTTTTAGTTGATTAGTATATTGAATTTTCCTTTTTTGTATTATCACTCAGTGCTTGTTAATGATTTGTTGCACTTGTACCATATTTCCAACCACAAGGTCTAGTTCTGCCTCGTAGTTACTGCACCAGAGGTCCTGTTTCTGCTCTAATGCTAGTCGCTTTGTTGAGGTTATCCTTGAGTCTTCCCCATGCACTGTCCTGTCCCAATGTCCCCTTTCCAGAGTCTTATAACTCACTGGTTCTATCCCTGGCTACTTATTCATGGTTCTTTGTTTTTACTCCTCCCTGTAGGCCCTACTCTAGAGCATGGTTCAGGGATCTCCGGGTGGAGTCATTCAGGTACAAACCAGAACTCTGGCCTGTTAGTTATGATGGACAGTGGTGGCTCAAATAGTTAAGGCTCTTGGTTGCTGATTGAAAGAATGGGGGTTCAAGCTCTTGTACCATCAAGATGCCACAGTTGGTTCCTTAAGCAAGGTCCTTAAGCCTCTCTGCTCAAAGGTTGGGGATGGGGATTAGCCATGCTGTATCATGTTTCTGACCACATCTTCCCAACAAGTTTGGATATGCAAAGAAAAAAACACTTTGCGTTAACTTATATATGACAAGTAAAGATATATTTTAGTTCTTTGGGTTTCTGTATCTAGTAGGTTTGAGTCTGTAGCCAAATGGCATTCAATGCTAGTCTTGGAGTCTTATCCCTGAACTTATGTAGGCCAGCTAATATGTGGCTTAATAATTGATTGTCAGTTGGATCACTTTGAGGGGGAATGCACAGAAACGACAATCAAGCAAGCCTGGCTGGGAATCAAACCCAGATCCTGGAGGTACAAGGGGACAGTGCTAACCACTACACCACCGTGCCGCCAGTAAACAATATAACCCTGGGAAAAGAAGTTCCCTGTAGTCTGAATACTTTGTATATAGACTACATGCACAGTGTCATTACAAGGGGATTTGGTCATCCAGATTGGGTTTTTCATTTTGCTACAGCTCATCTCAATTAAAGCCCACAATATCCGAGGGTAAAACATGATTAAGGATAATATCCATGTTGATTAAGGAGAAGGTCATGACCCTTGCCATACTTTACAGTCCTGTAGTAACACAGCTGTTCTATTCTAAGCGCAGGAGACGCTGGCTTTTCTTTCCATCTTTAACACACCTCACTCTGTCTGTTCTGTCGTGCACATGGTCGTCGTATGTAACAGTAGATGGAGTTATTAGTCAGACAGCGGCATGGCTGAACAGGTGTTTTCCAAATGGGCTTTGAGGGGCATGGTGGCAAAAATGGCCTCTGTTTGGCCCTTGGCCTCTGCTGAGCCATTTGTCAAGGGGAGGTGTGAAAAACCATTCCGCTTTAAGCACTATCTATTCACTCATTACTCATTGATGGAGCGCAAAGGATTCTTCTCTCTGATGGGCTCCATAGATATGCAACGAACACTCAACCAGTGTTTTATTCAGGCCTAAAGTATAATCTAGTAAAGTGTGCCGTGTTTTCGATATTCATTAGGCAATATGATTTGAGTAGGTCACTACTTCAAAACTATAAAGAAGAAGTCAAACCTGTATAGGATTACTTAACAAAGTCACTTATTTTTAAAGACTAAGAATAAATACTAAATTTGCGTTTGCTTTAAGAATCCGATTGCACTAATATTAAACAAGCCACCCTTTGCTATCAGCTTTGAGCATTCTACAACGCTTATGTGTTCTCCTTTCTTTCTCAGCCGTCCAGCGAGGACGCATGTCCAGCTCTCAGACCAGTCCAGGCCAGTACCTGCCCAATGGCAACGACCCCTACAATGGGCAACCATATCTATCGGGCTTCATCTCTCTACTTCTACGGGCGGAGCCATACCCAACGTCGCGCTACGGTGCCCAGTGCATGCAGTCAAACAACCTGATGGGCATCGAGAACATTTGCGAGCTGGCAGCGCGTCTTCTCTTCAGTGCTGTAGAATGGGCCAAGAACATCCCATTCTTTCCAGACCTACAGCTCATGGACCAGGTGAAGCATTTAAAGACTAGTAAACCCCTGCTATTGTGATAAAATAAATAACTAGCTGATTAAATTAAGTTAAAAAGCATTTTAGCGAAACAATATGGAGGTATATTTGTAAATAAATGAAATCATAAACTGAACCATAATCACTGATCTTTATTATGATGTTTTCATCTCCTAGGTGGCGCTGTTGCGCATGTCATGGAGTGAGCTGTTTGTGCTGAATGCAGCACAGTGTTCCATGCCCCTGCATGTTGCGCCACTTCTGGCTGCCGCCGGTCTCCACGCCTCCCCGATGTCAGCCGAGCGCGTGGTGGCCTTCATGGACCATATCCGTGTGTTCCAGGAGCAGGTGGAGAAGCTGAAGGCTCTGCAGGTCGACACAGCCGAGTATTCCTGCCTGAAATCCATTGTGCTCTTCACTTCAGGTAGGAAGCGTCTACAGAATAAGCTGACTGATTTGAGTGTGATGTCTTTCGAAACGTTACATGATTCCCAGGTTCCACTAGTTTCATGCGGTCTTGAATGTTCTTGATCACGTAGAGTCTTTTAACAGCGCATATCAATGTGTAAAACTAGTAAGAGCTAAATTTAGAATTTAATTCTAATGCATCATGGACAAAGCTTGAAATGTTGTTCCACAGACTAGAGGTGTGTGTTTATTCAATCCCACTCCCACCAAAGGAATCTTGCAGGAATCCTATCCAGTCCCGCCCACTCGCGCACAGGATTCCTTCTTGTACCCACCTGCAACATGAACCTAGTGTACACCACAAAAAATATAAACAAATAGCAGAATGCTGTTTCAATTATAATTACCCTGCCCAGTGCACCGTGTCCGATAAGCTCCCGTGCTGTACTTGCAATCTCATAACGAAAGTAAATCCATCTATTCTTCTGGCATTGTTCTTGGGTCTTGTTGGAACCCAATCCCGGTCCACACCTCTAGCACAGAGCAGAGTGAGGCGTGCTGCTTTATCATCTGCTGCTGGTTAGTAACACGATCCAGCCTTAAGGGCTAATGCTACATTTATGATCTTTTTATAGAAAAAAAGCTAGCATTTCTGTCCTTCAAAAAAAAAGAAGTGCTTTCCAAGTTCTCCAAGAGCTGCAAACCTTTCCGTAGTTTGAATGTAGCGGTAAAGTTCACTATGGTGCACTGGAATGCAGGGGGATCTGGAAGGGATAAAAGATAAGGCAGCTGCTCTGACACACCTGATGCTACACAGGAAGGGGTTACTAATTAGGTAATGAGTTAAATGTCAAAAGTCTTGGTTAAAGTCAGATAAATAGCTCGGCTGTACGCAGATGCAGCATTGATGCACTTTTTGAATTTGCTCAGAAAGAAAAAAAAAGCAGTGGTTGGGAAAAAACATACAGAGTCGCTCGGAATACCGTCCGAGCATCATGCCCTGCAGACCCAGTTACTCCTGTGGCATGTGTGTACATCGCGATAGGTCACCAGTGACGCTTCAAGTCTCTAAAGTTTCCCGCACACCTACTTTTCATTCGCTTTTGAACCCCAGAAACACCTTCCCAGTCCTAAAATATGATCTACACTCTCCCAAATGGTTCCCTTGTTTTTTCAAGCCTCCATCTATTATTGAAACCAGCCGGGCGATCTCTTGCCCCTCCCCCTTTCTCCCACCAGCATGCCTGAATTATGTATGCCGAGTTACAGTGAGAGGGTTTGACGCGGGCTGACCTACATAACTCGCTGTCTCCTTTCCCAGAGGGGTTTCTACCCCGTCTATATTGCCCCCAATCTCCCAACTGGAGGCGAATGCCGTTGGTGCTTCATCTTTGTGCCTGGTTTCGCAGTGGTAGGGGGCTTCCCCATGCGTCCTCTCACTGTGAGACACAAAGGGAACGAGAGAGCACCTACTCCAGTATAGGCAACCTCATGGGAAACTGCGCCCAGGCACGCAAGTCTTGTCAGTGCTGACATTATTCCCAAGACGGATGCATCACCCAGTTGCCTCAAAGCACTGGGTACAGTGACTGATGATGTCTTTATATGCCCTAATGTGACAAGGTCAAATGTGACAGTTGTGTCCCTCCGTGCAGCAGGGAAACGGTGGGGGTGGATTTTTATTTTTTTTTTACCCCCAGAGAAATATGAAGCAGTTAATCTTTTGTTCCTCCAAACTAAAACTCAGCATGACAACTTATTAGTAATGTGTAAGCTGACGGAGCGAATGAAGATGAGAAGCATGGGTTGAAATCATTTTTCATTCATGAGCGAGGAAAAAAGTTAGTGTAGCCAAATTCGATAAGAAAAAATACAAAGCTCTAAAGTGAACAGAAGAATCCTGGACTTGTCCTGGTCTCTATGAGGGCCGTCCACGTCTTTTTCGAATCTTTAGCATTATTATGAGCTACCCTGGATGGGATCTAAAGCAAGCGATGCAGCAGCACTTTGGTCAGTTAGTCTGACACGCCAGCGTGACTTCCGTCATTTTCGTCACCTCTTAGTTAACGAGCTGAGTCTGTGTTGCAAATGGATCGTGTAGCTGCATCGGATTTCTCATTAATATGACCTTGACGATCACTGAAAATTGTGAGAAAGGTCACTCATGCGCTTTTGTTGTTTTTTAATGACCACCAGTTAAACTTTTGCATCAGTTAAACATCTTTACAATGTACTCCTGCGACGCATAACCTCTAACTTCTAATACTGCACCAACCGAACTCAAATTAGCACCAGATTCACAACCAGTAATTAAACATACAGTAATCAGCCAGAACAATATGAGCACTCTGCTAATTTTAATTAGGAACCCTGGAAAGAGCTCGGACCCGGACTCTACTAGACCTCTGAAGGGTGTGTGTGTGTGTGTGTGTGTGTGGTATCTGGCACCAAGCCGGTGAGGAGGGGCCTCCATGGAACGCTCTTGTTTTTCCAGCACATTCAAAAGACGCCCGATCAGATTGAGATCTATAGGATTTGGAGGCTGAGTTAACACCTCAAACTCTTTGTCATGTTCCTCAAACCATTCTTGCTCCATCTATCGCAGTGTGGCAGGGCGCATTATGCTGCTGAAAGAGGACACTGCTATCAGGGAATACAGTTTCCATGATAGGGTGTACATTTGAGCTACAGTAGCTCTTCTATTGGATCGGACTACACGGGCCAGCCTGTTTCCCTCATGCACCAGCCCCTTTTTTCAGATTCTAATACATCAACTTCAGGGACGAAATGTTGGTTTGCTGTTTGGTATATCCCACCCACTTCTAGTTTCCCCTGTGACGAGATAATCAATGCTATTCTCTTCACCTGGCAGTGGGCATAATGTTATAGCCGATCAATGTGTGTAGGATCGACTTTTTATTCCTTTGCGTACGACCTTAACGTTCTTGTTTTATTTCTTAAGCGCATTTTATTGGCTCTGTACATGCACAATGACAATAAAGTTGAATTTAATCTAATCTAATTTAATCTAATCTTAAACAATGTTTTGTCCCTCAATCCCAGGGTGCACAATATAAACTAACCACATCCTCTCTGCTCCTCTTCCAGATGCCATGGGCTTGTCAGATGTGGCCCATGTGGAAAGCATCCAGGAAAAGTCTCAGTGCGCCCTGGAGGAGTATGTAAGGAACCAGTACCCCAATCAGCCCAACCGTTTCGGACGGCTCTTGTTGCGCCTTCCGTCGCTGCGCATCGTCTCGTCGCCAGTGATCGAGCAGCTCTTCTTCGTGCGCCTGGTGGGCAAGACGCCCATCGAAACACTACTCAGGGACATGCTGCTGTCCGGCTCCAGTTACAACTGGCCCTACATGCCTGTGCAGAGAGACCGACCCCTCTCGCTCCACTACAATGAGAACGGGCCTTGACACCATCCACAGACGCTAAAGCCACCTCATGTAGAACCCATCAGCACCTAATTCGCCAGTCTGTTGTCGGGAATGGAACTCTTGCGATATTCTCGTGCCATGAATTCTTCCGCAGTCGCTCCGGCGTGTTTACGGACATCACGACCGAGTACTTGACTGCATCACGTCAACTCAAAAGGGCAAAGTCCATTCCAGTCCACTGATTTTCAAACAAGCCAGAAGCCATTAAAGCTGATACCAAAGTGGGTGTCTTTTTTTGTTTTGTTTTGTTTTTGTTTTGGAACTTTGAGAAATAAAATTATAGTCCGGACTTTACCAGGGCTTTAAGAGAAACTCTGTATGTCCGAGTGGAAAAATTGTTGGAAAAAAAAAGAGGCCAGTAAGACTGAATATGCTAATGCCACTGCCAAAACACGAACGGCAAATGGTGAACTGTATGAGTTGGTGAAAAAAAACAAAAAAAACTTTATTGTGGTTCGTCTCAATGTCAATTTGAGTATCTGAAGGAGTTTCGAAGATGTGAAAGAGGCACTTCATATATGAAACCAGCCGGGCACCCTTCCTTTTTTCTCTACGCTCTTTTCAGCTACCACCAAAAATTCAGCACAGCTAGATAGACTTTCTGTAGTTGCCATGTAAGGTCAGTGTATAGAGATTCATTTTCTTTCATGGAGCAAAGAAAACACTGAAGAGTATATCAACAAAAATCAGGACCTCGGCTATGCTGCACGTCGCAGCAGATATCAAGTATTTCATGATTCTTCTAGCAGTATGTTTCAGTACGTCACTGTTGTAACATGGCACTACAGCTTTCGAAGGCAACGTTCGGATTTTGAAACCAAGCGGCCTAGGAAAGCATGACCTGTTATATTAGTTCACAGAATATTTCTATAAGAGTTTTCCTTTCATGTATTTTAGGTTTGATGAAAATAAATGAGTCCTTGAAATAAAATGTGTCTTTTAGATATTTTTTCTTTGTTTGTGTAGTCGAAGTATTATTGATGAGATGGCACTGCTTAAAAATGATACAGTTCAATCTTGATATATGATGGGCGTTCGGGTCAGACCGGGACTTTTGATTGTGCAGAATAACAGAACACCTGTACGTATGAGAGTAAAAACTCCCTGGAATTCTCTATATAATCCGCTGCTACACTAATGCACTTATCCCAGTGTTTCACTACTGCTTGGACACCGTCAAGGTAGACAGTTTTCTCAATACGCCAAAGCCACGATCTGCTTCATTTCTGAAACACTGGCCTCCCAGGAACCCCTTAATGGACTGTACAGGGGAGTTCCTATAATGTTCAAATGGTGTTGGTGAGTTGACGGGTTATTCATCGATTTTCAAGGATCAGGTGTTTCACTCGCTGAAAGTTAACAGGAATAACTGCAGTGGGCTCAGTGCCACCTTGAACAGCGTTGTCGTTCACGTGGCCTTCTTTAACATCTTATACTGCGTGCTGTGACGAGCTTCTGTGCTCTGCGTTCTGCGCTTAAGGTCTTCTGTAAATGTCAATCGCTTTTATGCCTTCATTCACCAGAAATTTTATCAGTGTGACTCAGTCCTGGTTTGACTTGAACGTCCATCGTCATTAAATATTTGAAGTATAAGCCTTTTGATTTCTAGGAAAACAATTGTGGAAAATGTGTTCTAAATAAATTTCATAACATTGTTAGTTATAGAGTTGATGTAGTGTTTGCTGCTCCCACGCTGGGCTTCATTTATCAACTTGGACATGAACAAATTAATTCATAAATTATTCAGATGAGCATTTGCCCAGAGAATGTGGTACTCATTAAAATCCGCTTAGTTGGGTGAAGGTTCATATGCTGCGCTTGCTCCTGAATTTCTTGAGTAAATTTATGTATAATGAGGCACATTTACGTCTACCTTACAGCGCGGCCCCGCTTAGGAGGCGCTCTTTCACCTTTTTCCTCGTCATTTTGTTGATTTTTTTCACTCCCTTTGTCCTTTATGGAGTCTGGTGGGCGTTGCTAAATGAACATCAGCTGTGGAAACATGCTTGATAATTTACAAGTTACTGGCTTTCTTCATCAAACGATTAAATAGTAATAAAATCAGAGACGCTTTTGCAAAGTTTGTATGGAATATTTAGGGTTTTTAGGCTTTATAAATATTTAGTGGTGCATACTGTAACTAATTATAAGGGTTACACTCTTCATCTTCGTCCCTAATTACGTTCATCTTAGTAATGCTACCCCAAAGACACGTGTTAGTACTTTGGTTTTGTATCGCTTGTTTGACATACACCGATAACCCAGAGCCGACCTTAAGAAAGAAAGGGTACGCTGTCCGGTTTCTGTCCTCCCCCACTTTTCTATCACGCCTCTCTTCTTCTTGAACAGCTTATATAAAAATGACTTATGTCTCTATTTCAGAGCTGTCAGTCCCAACCGGACACGGTGACCTCTCCACTCCCTCCGATCCCACGAGCTTCCCATGAATATAAACCACATGTGGTGCGCTACTTATGTGAAAGAGTGTGTATGGGTCTGAAATGTCACCTGATAGTCCGGCGTGTATCTTCCTTTCGATCCGTGTGCCATCAACATTTATGGGAATCTGAATCGATAACTTGACGTACAAGTTATTCACCGAGGTGCATTCGGATTGTTAAAAGAGGCCCGAGCAGGTGCCGGGCCACGGCTGAAATGACAAATCCAGTATCTCTGCCTATAAATCATTCATACTTGGCATTAATAGACGCAGACTCCACTATCACAGACAAACAGATTGCTGCATTTGCCCCCTGACTAAAGAGTCACTCCTGTTTAACCCCGACACCTCAATCTGTTATGACACGGTTTCAATTTGCCAAGAAATGCGGGTAGACTGACGTGACTCAGGGGGAGGAGGGCGTTCTGTATACTACTAAGTGGATGAATGAAGACGCCCCGTGGCTGTTGCTTTTTAGACGGGAATTCTAGCCGCAAGGGCAAGGCACCTCGACTGAACTCGCCACGTCGCAGTGTCCAGATCGATAGATAAATTGAATTGAGGTCACAGTTTGTCCGTAAGGGGACCCACTTTTCTGGCTGACTGTCAAAAAGCCAGCTGGGACAGAGCAGTGTTTTTTTTTTCTGTGCTCTCTTATTTACGCTATAGACAGATACATTTATTGATATACTGATACAGGGATAACGATAATAATCACAATGCCAGCAATTCAAAATGAAGCACCACATTTTTAACCATAAATTAAGCCAGTTTCTATAGTTGTAAACTTAAAGGTCCAATATTTTCTTACTTCTTTAAGAACTTAACACAGAACTCGGAGCTTCCCCAACAGTGTTTGTTATAATTCCCATCAGTCTCCTTCCTTTTTCACTCCTCTTCCAAACACCCCATTTCAGTGTCTATGCAAATGAGCCACTGCTGAGCCACGCCCCTCCGGATACCAGCAAGGCTGAGCAACAAGCCGGGGGAGGGGATCTTCTTATATGAGGTCATAGTAGGAAAAATCTAATTGGCTTGTTTAAGACCCAGTAAACACAAAAATACTAAACACACACACACACACACTGGAGAACCATTTAAATCTAAGTCAAAAAATGACTGAAAACAAATTATGCATAGTAGATCGTCTTTAAAATTATAGCTTTATCTCTGGATCGTGAAACAATCTGACACTGGAGAAAACAATAACGAATATTAAACCTCTAAAAAATTCACCATTACCTTCTGACCAATCAGAATGCAGCATTCAACAGACATGCGGTTACACTGTACATGCATGCATTAAACAATGTACGCAGCATAATGAACGCAGGCCGTTGGGGATTTTTGTTGCCCGTGTTTACTGCAAACACCAGTTCGGGCCGAATTAGCATCCGTCTTCTCAGCATCCAAAAGCAGGCTGTTTGTGGAAAAGCCTTCCGGCTTTTTTCCCTCTAACCAAAAGCCATTTCACGTTCCAGGGCACACAAGGCTGAACGATGACAGACTAATCCGACTTTTCAAGATGAGGGCATGCCTCGTGCGCTTCTTCTTGTGCTCAGCTTTCCTCATGGGAATTCCAAACCTTTCCCAATCCCATGGCAAACACGGGGAAAAGAGCCCCGACGCCAGAGTAACGGGAACTCCCAAATACAACGTTAAGAAACCCAAATTCCACTGCATTTTAATAGATGTATTTCAAAAAATATATAAAACATAACACCACCCGGCTTCTCCAGCTATAAAACCTTTAAGAGAGGGTCTGAGTCCAATATCTGGCCACCACATCAATATTAACGTGGGAGAAAGTTCCTCCGAAGCCAGTTAAACCTCACTGCATCAATATTGATGTGCTGTGCTGTGTTCCTGCCACCTACTGGAATTCACACAGGGCATTGGTTCCAGAAAACAAACAAACAAACAAACAAACAAACAAACAAACAACGCTTAATCCTTAATCTGACTTTAATCTGAGTGTTTTTATAGAATTTAATGTGAGGTTTTAAATAAAATCGTGGCTAAATGAGATATAATAGAGTTTTATTTATTTATATATATATAGAGAGAGAGATTACATTTCACAAGATTATACCACAAAGCCTGACTTAAAAACCTCAAATATTATTTTTAAAGCTAAAATAAAAACAGACAAGAGTGAAATGAAAGCAATCGTCTTTACACACCTATATAAATCTTAAACCGTGCTCTGAGTTTCTGTTCGGAATATTAAAAACACACAGTGCACATACAGTATGTACCCATTTTTATTGAAAATGAAATAAAAAATAATAAGTAGAAATGAGACAACCTGGTAACATACAAGAGCTAAATCCTAAACCAGTTAAAAATTATCACTCACTCACTCATTTATATCTCTTTATCCTGTATACAGGAGGGCTTGGATCATATCCCAGGAGACTTAGGGCATGATTTGGCGGGGTACACCCTGGACGGGCTGCCAATCCATCACAGTGCACACACTCATTCACACACTACGGGCAATTTGGGAACACCAATTAGCCTAATCTGCACGCCTTTGGGCTGTGGGAGGAAACCAGAGTACCACTGGAAACCCACCAAGCACGGGGGAGAGCATACAAACTCCGTGCACACAGACCCCAGAGCTGGAATCAAACCCGGGCCAGGGAGGTGCGAGGCCACAGTGTGAACCAGTGCTAAAATAATATACAGAGAGAGAGAGAGAGAGAGAGAGAGAGAGAGAAAATGGTAAAAGAAATAAATATGATGTATATTAGATTGATATAATATTAACAATATTATCATTTAATTATCATATATAATTTATAGCAATACATTTTTGGCTGATTCTGTATAGACTCTGACTTTGTATAGATAGATAGATAGATAGATAGATCACTTAAGCTCCTCAAAGATTTTATTGAAAACAAATAAATACTTACATATTGCATTTATTCATGTGTGTGTGTGTGTGTGTGTGTGTGTGTGTGTATATGAGCATACAGGCAGTTGCTGTGCGTGACTGTGTGACTAATCATATCATGGCCTCTGCTGGAGCACCAATACGATCACCCTGCGCTTGTTTCTGGGTCAGAACGTTAGATATTTCAGATGGTGTTATTTTTAGGCACGTCTGTTTCCACTTAGTGTATGTTCTCCTCCTGTGTGGCCTGCATCTCTCTCTCTCTCTCTCTCTCTCTCTCCCCTCCCTCTCTCTGTCTGTTATGTCCTAAGGCACCATTTGACCTACTAAGTCATGGCCCGCAGTGGTGTCAGTGGTGTACAGATGGAGAGCCGGAACATCGACACAAAAATCAGCGACCTCATACAATAACAAACAACAAGAACAACAAAAAAGAGAGGACATTCAAATTTTTGCTGCGTACATTTAAGCACATTAGATACGGACTTCATTGTAAAGAAAAACCAAGACGAATAAAAAGAAAAACAAATCCGTAGCAGCTTGACTGACAGATGGTGTTTTCAGAATACTGCAGTTAAATCAGGCTCATGTGCTAAAGCCTGTGGTATTAACCGTGTGCCAAATATACAAGAATTCTTCAGTCAAGTACAAAAGCAGCCAGTGATCTACAGTAAATGTGTGCTGAAGTATGTACAGCTTGGCGAGTATGTATAATATAAATATAAATGTATAGAAAACGTGAAAAATTTAAACGTGAACATAAACGTATGAGAAAGATTCACAAATAATAGGTAGCAGGCTAATAACTCTGACCATATAAACTATCTGTATGATTAATGTTCAGATTTCCATATCTGTCACACAAGCAATCCAGAATTAACTGGACTTCCTGATGCAGCCCTTTCATTTTATCTAGACCTGGGACCAGCGCTGCATCCTTTGACTGGGTTTCGGCCGGGAATCGAACCTGGGCCGTCTACCTGGCGAGCAAGAAACCGTCTACTGAGCCACCAATGCCCAATTTGTTGCCATGATAGTAAACATAAGAAACCCTTCGTATCTCTAGTAGACCAGGTATCTGCGACACGGTCTGGCTGTTTTGTCCTAATACAAACTGGCACAATATAAAATGTGTATATACTGTAGCAGCAGATAGGGAACATTACCTAGGTAGATCTGAATACTAGCTAAATTTGGTGATTTATTTCCACTAATTTATAGCAATGTTCTTTCAAATTAGAGACTCGCGACTTTTTAATCTCGTAAATATATAAATAAGCGACAATTTATTATTTTTCACACATTATGGGCATAATCTGCATGGTTTTGGAGGAAACCAGCACGCACAGGGAGAACATGGAAAACTCCATGCACACAGACCCCGAGGCGGGTCTCAAACCCGGACCCTGGAGGTGCGAGGCGGCATTGCTAACCACTTAGCCAGATAATGAGGAAGAATCCAAGTCTCATAATTCCCATGAACTCCAAAACACAAATCATGACCTGTCAAATGATCCCATTCATCATCAGGGCTGGTAATGGGCCTCACCTGTACCTAATTACACACGCTCTTATAAATAAACCACACACACACAGGTTTCTGCTCTTGTGTTTTGTTTCCGTAGCCAGGCTTGTTCATCCTGTGAGCTGATTCTAGATCTATACAGTTGTGTTCGGCATTCAGGTCTCTTTGACACGTTTAATCAGGCACGGTGCACGTTCGCACAAAGAGTACTGTACTGAGGAACACTTGATACACAGCACCCCTAGTGGTGAAAAAGTGAACATTTTATTATTGATAGCCTTATCTCAAGTTCGAGCTCAAGCTAAAGGAAATGACATTAATGTTATCTCACTGGGGAAGTGACTCACATTTGAGTCTGTCTGTCTGCCTCATGGCTCGTCACTGTGTAACTAGCAGTATCATCTTTAATATCACGGTGATGCAAAATCCTCCATTCTGATTGGCCAGAATTTGTCGGTTCATTTTCTGCACCAACACATTTTAAAATCCCAGGTTAATATTGATGCACTTACTCTAATACTGTATAATTTCTGAAGTTATTAACAAGGAGCTTGTGTGGTCCAGGCTTATGTATGAGATATGATATGATATTTGTGGAATAGTGAATGCACTTTATGTCTAAGAGATAAAGAGGGGGGTGGGGGTATGGTTACAGTAGTCACAGAAACGAATATTTTTTTGCAAACATTCCAGGATGAAACGTATAAATTGAACAAATGTACAAAGATGTGTTGTGGTATGAGACGAATAAACCGCTTCATCGTACCACAGCATCGCAGATGACTTTCCTGTATTTCTCACTCACATGATGGGATTAGATCTTGTTTTTCGTTGCAGACGTGAGGCCTTCCTATGCCCTTTCATTGTGTTTATGTGTGTATCAGAGCCTGACCATAAAGCTCCAATCCAACTTCTCACCTGCAGCATTGTGGCCTGCAGATCTGTATGAAGGGTAATTGGGGACTCGCATTCTGGGACCAGCTTTGTCTTTGTTTCCCGGCTGAATTCACTGACCCGGACGTGTCAGGTCACAAGAGTGTTAAATGGCGCGGGGTGCTGCAGCTGCATGATTCTCAGCATTTATTTATTTTTTTTATGTGCTCTGTGTGTGTTTGTGTGAGTGTGTGTGGGTAGATGTGTTATGTGCGGGTGAATGCATATATTGGTGTGTAGTACTGCATAATAGTAAGTGGCATCTGTGCTGCAGAACAAAACTGTCCCTGTTGACAGAATGGGAAAATAAATTAAACCTCCAGCTGCGTTAGTTATATTTACTGCATCTTCATTTGAGTTGCACAGAACAATAGAGATAATTATTGACATTATACTGTACATACCATGTCTGTCTTTAGAATAATACATCTCACCAGTGATGTAAAGCTCTCCAAGATGTCCTCTTTATCACCATCTTCTAAATCAGAAGTAACATTTTTTAAATTTACACTTCCATCTTTTATAATAATAATAATAATAATAATAATAATAATAATAATAATATAACTATTAATTAAAAGAAAAAGGAGGAGTAGTAGTTGGAGAAGGAGGAGGAGGAGAATGAGTAGGAGTTCGAGGAAGAAGAAGAAGGAAAGAAGGAAAAGTACGAGAAGAACGAATAGTAGGGGAGGGGGAGTAATAGTTGTAGTCGCAGTAGTAGGAGAACCATTAGGAGGAGGAGGATAAGGAGGAGTTGGGAGTATTGGTATTACTACTGTAGTAGTAGTGGGAGAAGGAGGAGGAGGAGAAAAGGTAGGATTGATAGGAGGAGAAAAATGAGGAAGAGAAGTATTAATAATAGCAGTAGAAGGAGGAAGGAGTAATTGGAGTTAAAGAAGGAGGAGGAGGAGGAGGAGGAGGAGGTATAGTAGTATTAATAATAATAGGAGGAGAAGTATTAATAATAGTAGTAGAAAAAAGAAAAGTAACAGTAATTGGAGTTGAAGCAGAAGGATTAAACATGGGATTAATAGTGATAGGAGTAACAGGAGGAGAACTAATAGGAGGAGGAGGAGGAGAAGTACTGTAGTATTAATAAAAGTAGTAGTTGTAGGAGAAGATGAAGTAGTATTAATAGTACTAGAAGGAGGAGATACAGTAGTATTAATTATAGTAGTATGAGGAGGAGGAGGAGGAGATCTTGTAGTATTAATAATAATAGGAGGAGGAGAAGGTGTGTAGCTTGATAGAGAACCACCTAAACACTTGCTCTCTTCTTGTTCCTGACACAAATACACGCGTGTCCTCCATTGTGTCTATCTGTAAATCATCCTTACCTCTCAAGGCTGTGAGTGTCGTGGTACCTCTCCCACCCGTCGCCCTCCACCCCCCACCCCCCCACATCCCCACGGGCGGATCTGAAACCTGATTCTGAGGCACGCCACAGCCTCTGTCGGCTCCTCCACCTGTCCCACCGCCATTCCCCGTAGAGCTGTGTGTAAGTGTGTATATACACTATATGTGTATACATATGTGTGTGTGTGTGTGTGTGTGTCGCTCGGCCCTTACCCACCTGTTCCAATCTCATGGCCACTCCGGCCCCCAGCTGTTGCTCCGCTCGTTTCTACAGCGAGCAGGACATCTCCGCTCTCCGAAGCTTTAGCATGCAGCGAGGACATAATGATTTACAGGGCTTTGTCCGGTGATAAGGTCACTTCTAAAGTAACTGAGACGGCTGCTCAAACATGTAAAGTGCCACAACATACTAATTTTATACTACAGAGTGTAGTGCGTACAAAGTATAGTATGTATGTATGATGTGAATATACGGGGGGTTACAGTAGGTGAAGTATAACAGTAGATTACATACAGTATCGTAAATAAAGATGAAAGATTGCACACTTAATCTATTTAAATCTCAGTACACATCCTAAATTTCTATGTATTTTCTTCTTTTTAATAAATATTTTGAGATAATGTACTTCCTTTTTTTTAATTTTTTTTTATTAGATATGAAATTTTTTATGTTTTACCATGCACATCTCCAGCGTAGTCATTTCACTCGGGTAAAAAAAAAAAGAACATTAGAAATACATTAACAAGAAATACATCTTTAATATACTGACCAATGCAGTGGAAATATATTACTACTTTTTTACTTATTTTAAATATATTACTTCTCAGCTTCTTATCTGTATGAAATACTTATTACTTGTGCGAGTTATTACATCAATAAGCTCTAAACTAATAATATTTACTGTATTATATTATAGATTACATTATATTGGTAAATGATGTTAACAGCTGTATTAATCCATGTTTGTTGAAATGTTACATAAATACACCAGTGTTGACAAAAGGTTGATATTTAAGTAAGTAATCATTTAAAATAAAACTTATGAATTCTACATTCAAACTTTTGTCAAATAACTGAGACTAATTGAATTAATTAAACATTGGATTATTCTGACTGTGTATTGTACACTGTATATCGCTTTACAAAGGCTTTGTTGACAATATTGTAGGACGCTGAAGTTGCAATAAGTGATCAAATTTGGTATCAGAAAGTTTCGAGACTAGTTATGTAACGGACCAACAGATGGCAGCACAAGTCTGCGCGCACCGTCACAGAGAGCACCGACCTTCATAAGTCAGTGTGCCAAAAGACATCATCCTGTGTACACCGGGAGCTGTGCAACTGTGCAACAAAGATGTGTAAAGTAGGCTAATTCGCGTTCCCAAATTACCCAGAGTGTGTGTGCATGTGTGCCCTGCAACAGATTGGCACCATGTCCAAAGTGTACCCCGTCTTATGCTCGAAGTCTCCTGGGATAGACTCCGTGACCTTGCACAAGATAATCAGTATAGAGGAAACATCCATATTCAGTTTGTAAAAGATTTAGATTTATATAAAATAAAAAATAAAAACTGTGTTTAAAGCTAATCTTAATTTAGCATGCTTTAACATGAAACCAAGTATAGCATAGCATACGACAACTTTTGCAGAGCCGGGATATCAACCATCCAAAAGTCAAAGTTACAACCAGGAAAGTCCCCTTTTACACCAAAAAAAGACAGGCCGAGTCTTTGATCACGACAATGGCAGCACAGTTTTGAGTTTAACCGGGTTTAAAAAAAAAAAAAGGCAGACATTCCTCTATGGGAAGTGTAGGAACATGCCTGCACTCTCACGAGGCCTCCAGCGTGAACCTTTGACTCGTACACAGAGAACACACAGCTCCATGCAGAGAAGCTTGTTTTGTCCGAAAGGGTCTTCGATGTGGGAAAGCTTTTTATACATCAGTGTGATGGGGTCCAGGCTAGGAGAGAGGGACGATAAGAAAGCCTCCTTCTGACTCCAGCTGATTCATAAAGTACAATAATCATGCTCTTGTGTTCAACTGCAAACTTATTATTCTTTTGTATAATCAATAATTATAATAACTATTTTGGATAAACAGGCAGCAGGGATGGCAAGTACAGTACTGTACAACAGTTTCCGTTTGCGATACTTTTAACTTCTACTCTTTGCTATTTCTAATGAAAAACCTGTACTTTTACTTCCTCCATTTTTAATCAGGGACTCGTTACTTTCCAGCCAACGATCGCACAAAAGTGTATTGAGTTTTTTATCTAAACATAAGCTCTTGTGCTGTCACTCACATCATATCGCGACTGAGCTCCACCCCACGTGGGACGTACAGAAACAAAACAATTCCAGGTCAAGTTTACAGAAATGACTGGCAGGTCATTATAAAAGCGCAGACTGGTTAACACATCAAAGTGATGGATGGTTACCTGGGCAACGGACGCCACCCACTCGGTCTCTGGGCTGCGGATTCTTTCGGCTCCTTTTTCAAGTCTCTTGAACGGGTTCAAGGTAAGATTAGAAGCAGTCTAGCTAACTTGCCAACATACTGAGCAAACGAGTTGTAAATTCATCTTTACAACATATCGACATATTGTTTTACACCAATAACAACATTGTGATGCCTATAATTGAAATGTTTTGACACATCTTTTAGCCGTATTGTTTCTCATATGCTTGCAGTATGCCCATGCTTAGTTATATACGTTATTTATATAAGGCGGATTATCGTGCACGGGGTTCATAGGACGACTTTCACACACACAAACAATAACGGATTGGGAATGACTGCTGTCTGGCTCACAGATTGCAGAAATTGTCTGAATAACGGATTACATTTTTGAAAAAGTAACTAAATAACTGAGTAGTTAAATGGCGGACCTAACGCGTTAGTTTACTCGTTACATCAAAAAAGTAATCCAAGTACTCTGACACGTTACAAAGTACACCCTCCCCGAAAATGAATGTGAAATTTAACAAAAATGTAGTCATGTAATAGTTATATGTAATCAAATATAGTATCAATATTTATTTTATTAACATGGATATTATTTTATAAACATTTGATATTATTAATGAAGGCGACATGGTGGTGTAGTGGTTAGCACTGTAGCCTCGCGTCTCCAGGGTTGGGGTTTGATTCGCACCTCGGGGTCTGTGTAGGCTTATTGGGGTTCCAAAATTGCTCGTAGTGTGTGTGTGTGTGTGTGTGTGTGTGTGTGTGTGTGTGTGTGTGTGTGTGTGTGTGTGTGTGCCCTGTGATGAATTGACACCCTGTCCAGGGTATACCTTTCCTCATGCCCAATGTCTCCTGGGATAGACTTCAGGGACCCCGCGACCATAAACTCAGAATGAGTGGTATAAAGGAAGAATTAATAAATGATTAATTATTTCTTTTATTTACCTCTTTTAATTAAAAATGTGTTTTGTGATGTTAGCATGTTTATGCTTGGGTTAGGTTTGTATTCATGAGTGTGGTATTGGTTTAATGCCCTGGTATAGTATATAAATAGTGACATTTTTAGTATAGTATATAAATAGTAAAAAATTGATCTGTTTGTATAATAATTGATTTATTATTGACTTTCCTGTCTCTAAGAGCTGCTCGTGTCATTACACAGCTCACAGCTAACCAAGCAACGAGGCATCATTATGTTGCTTCACTTCATTTTGATTAAGGGACAAACTTTTGAGATGTTACAAATTATGCAATTTACGAGGCGTGTTCGAGTCAAACTGGGACTTGTGATGAAATTTCAGGCGTAAAAGTCTGATTGACAAAACGTCAAGCACCATATGGTGATGAGACTCTCAGGAGACTCCGGAGGAAAACATGTGAACGGTGCAGACGGTTTAAAGAAGGCTGTATGCCCATGAAGGACGATCCTGGCTGAGGACACCACCACAGTCGTTCCCGTGAACATCGAGTGAAAATCACCAACTTGTGGTATGAAGAGATCTGTCTGTGTGAACTGTACACACAATGATTCACCAGCACCACTTTCACATTGCAGGGACTCGGCTGGAAGTAATCGCCACACCCACCGTACAGTCCTGACCTCGCTCCAGGACATTTCCACAGGTTTGGGATATTAATGGAGTTCCTGGGAGGCCGGGGTTTCAGCTGTGAATAAGGCAGTCTGATCATCGAGGGAGTTTTTACTCTCATAACTGTTCTGTTATTCTGTACAATCAAAAGTCTCGGTTTGACTTGAACACCTATTTAACGTAGTGATGAAGTGATACTTTATTTACAGTTGGTTTGACGTCATTTGCAGAAGTTTCGGCCTTGGCGGAGTTTTTTTTTTTTTTGAAGTACAATATAAATAAAAGAAACTTTCTTTCTAAATATACCAGGACATCGTACAGTATGTAGGGGAAACCTTGTGTAGGGGATTCACCTAAGGCTTTACGGTGGAAATATCCTCTTCTGCTTTCTCTATGCATTAGTACAGTATGTAATGTGTGTGTGTGTGTGTGTGTGTGTGTGTGTGTTATATGTGGACTAATCTCCTTCCTGATGGCATTTTGGAGCTGGATGCCAAGCAGGGATGGGGCAGGAATTTTCAATACTGACCCGTCAGTGACCCCTGGGCTGCACTTTACACTTGTCCCGAAGGGTGTGACGGAGTAAGTTGTTAAGCGCTGTTGCATGTCGGTTGTGTGTGTGTGTGTGTGTGTGTGGGAATGAGAGACAATATATGCTTTGGTGTATGTGTATTTGCACTCTGCTATGGTATTTATGTTACACATGCTTTTGGGCATGTGTGTGTATATGTTTGACACACACACACACACACACACACCTCAGGCTACTATGGGGTGTATGCCAACGAAGGAACAGCCATACTCGACCTTCAAAGCTGCAGATGAGACTTTGATTTTGCAGACATGTGAGAATGAGCGAGTAAGTGTGTGTGTGTGTATATGTGTGTGTGTGTGTGTGTGTGCACAGTGTTTGTAAGTGTGTATTACGTGCCTTTGTGTTGCTCTCAGGATTGGCTGCCCCTGTTTCAAGCTCCCAGGGAGATCTGTGACGGTCGATGTTCAAGTTGAGAGTTCATCGCCAGTTCAGAAGGAGGTTCAAACTCCAGTCAGCACTCCAAGCTGCTCCCAGCGCTCTCTCTCTCTCTCTCTTTCTCTCTTCCTCTCTCTCTGTCTATCTTACGCTTCCTTTTTCCCCTTCATGTGTTTAGCAAAAGCACACTGCTTATTTTTGACTACAGGTCTAAAAACACATTTTCCTCTACACGCTTTTGTGCTGCACCAGCATTTTAGATGGTTACATCATCCGTCAGTCATGTGGATGGCCGTCTCACACACACACACACACACACACACACACTCATACACATACAATGTTTAATCCAATTCCTGTTTTCTTCCCCCTTATAGTAAGCTGTGTGAGGACACAATAGAGAGAATGATTCAATTCAGCGTAATCCAAACAAACACATTCTTCTTCATATCAACAATTTTGTATCATATTGACCGCTTTCTCGCTCTCACCGACACACACACACACACACATTGACATATTTCTAGACCTAGAACTACATTTTCATCTGGTAATAATCACATCAGACTTTTGTGGCTTGATGTCCTAAACCTCTTGGATTCTCCAGTCTGGTTCTGTTGCTATAACACCGTTCCTAATAGTAGTGAAGCTGCAAATCCGGGTTTATATCAACACTCCCATTCTGACACCTTATTCTTTCTTCAGGAACAAATAAAACGTGCATGTTCGTAAGACGACTTTTGGTTTATCTACGTTTGGAAGGAGTCTCCAGCGTCAGCGCTTTTCAATCTACAGAACATTGGTGATGAGAGAATAATAAAGAGACGCTAGCGCAGAAACTGCTGCAGCAACACATAATAACAGGAACTGGACCGCTTCGTAGAAGTTCCACCAACATTAAACGGAAACGGACTGTAGGAGGGGCGTTCGAGTCAAAGTGGGACTTCTGGTTGTGTTCTGAGAGTAAAAACTCCCTTTATGTCTCTGTATAACCCCCTTTCTCGGTATCAGACTGCCTGCTTAACGTCTGACACGCTGGCCCCCCAGGAACTCCCTGGCTCGGAGTGAGGTCAGGACTGTACGGTGGATGTGGATATAACTCCCAGCTGAGTTCCTGTAACGTCCAGGTGGTGTTGGTGAATGATTGTGAGTACAGTTCACACAGACAGATGCGTCTCTTCCACATGCATTGATTTTCAAAGATCAGGTGCTGAACGTTCATAGGAGCGACTGCCCCGGGCTCTGAGCCACCTCGGCCAGGATGGTCATTCACGGACGTCGGCCTTCTTTAAAACTTTTGCACCATTTAAATGTTTTACTGCGGCTCAGAGTCTCATCACCGTACTGTGCCTGAAGTCTTCAATCACCTTTTCGCCTTAATTCAGCAGAAATTTCTCCGCAAGTCTCAGTTTGACTTGAACGTCCCCTGTAGTAGTAACAATTGGTGGTAACTCCGATCCATTACAACCAACACCGCTGATTAATTTTCACGGTTTAAGCGAGTTGCATCATCCAGGTGTTTGTGCACATGCAGCCTTTATTATCATTATACTGTGAATTAGATTCAAATACAATTACGACTTACTGTACCCTCTCGATCAGCTTTGTTTCAGTCCTCAGTATGGAGCGCTTGGTTCACAGGACGCCTACAGTGTTTACTCACGATGCAAAATGTGACATGAATCAGTCAAAATATTGTTAAAAGTGTAAATACTATTCTTCTCTACTTCTGTGTATTTATAATCATTCCTTTAAACCTATGACACTCCAGTACACACATTGTAAACAAATGTAAATTGAGAGTCTAATGCATTTAAGGCTTTAATATAAATATTGCCTATTAAGCTGTTCAATCCAGCATCTTGTGAACTACAGTAAAGGGCAAACAAAAGTCATATTGTGTAAAATCTTGTGTTTAAAAGCACCTTTATGATCCAGCGCCATTTTCAGACTTATTATCATTCACTTGCTCCACTTATGATTCATGTTCTTAAAGCACTTAAGGCTAGACTGAATTGCTCTCGAGGCAAAATTGGATGATGAAAATGGAACTGGATTGATTCGATAACTGAGCCGATGTCACTGCTGCATTTTCATTCATGAAAAGCGCCCGCGCCGGCTTACCGGCTAACACGCAACGCTGCAGATGTTAACACTGAAAGATTAACCCGTGGCTGATTGCAGTGCACCTGACCCATCTCATTTGAATAAGAGGCTGCAGACTTGGCGCTTTGGTCCGGACGTCGGCGTGCGCGTATTGCTGAATTTCGTTTTGCATGAGGGATCGAAGCTGTTCTTTATGCTCGCGATCCGACCTTCTGTCACCCCCCGTGAATTAACTAGAAGCATATCAGCTGCGCCGGCCCTTTTCTCCGCCGTCCTATTAGCCGAATGAAGCAAAGTGAGGGTCACCTTTAAGCAACCTTATCTTGTAATTGGGTTCAAGGTTAAGTGATCCGGGAGCAGAGAGGTGCAGGGTTAAGGTCGGGGTGACACGGAAAGGGGCAGCATTTAATCACGGATGGGGGGGGGGGGGGTGGTGAATCAAGGCCCAGGCTTTAGGGAGAGACATCAAGGGCGCAGTCTGGGGTCGAGGGGCTGTTGCTGGGCAACTCGCACCCCAGCCACCGTCTGCGACACTTTTAACCCTGACTCTAATCAATACATAAAGCAAGGTGGCTTGTATTTATCTTACGGATAAATAGAATTAAGACAGGGTGTCCCTGAGTCAGATGATAGTTTCGCTTGAGACGTCTAATTGAAAGTTGTGTAGGGACAAAGGGGACGGTAAGTGGAACGTGGCCCTGACAGCTTTTCACTACACTGACTCCGCCACATTAGGTGAGATGAATGGAGAATGCCGACTTGAGTTCAGCCAGACACTGACCTGCAGACGACTCCATGGCCAAGGGCAAGGAAACGGCTGAGAATATAGCAGCAGTCAAGCATCATAATCATAGCGCAAGCACCTGCTTTCCACCGCGCTGCTCTCTTATACTCCAGATAAAAACCCATCCGGAACAAGATCTACTGTATTTTGTTTATAATCAGTGTGCAATCTTTTTAAATGAAATGAATTCTTTCCTAATTCATTTAAAAGGTTTTTCTTTAACACAGCTACCCACTGATAGCAGTGCAGAGGGATGTGTTCCTTTATCCCACCTAAAAGCAGTGTGCTTTTAAAATCTTCAACTGCTAATGATTAAGCAGATGATGACCAAGCAGAGGCCTGAATACGCCTGATACGGCGCATGCAGCAAACGCTCCCACAAGTTTGCATTTGGGCAAAATATGAAGACATGGAGGGGAGGTCGCAAGACCACAAGAGTCCAATGGGTATGTCTAAAAATTAGGGAGTTTTATGCATTTTTCCCTTTTGTATAAACGGAAACTGTCCAAGTTTGTCCTGGAAAAATCTGTCCAGAGTGAAGATGTTTAAAAGAGTTGACGTATGGACTGGAACAATGGCATTTTTGGCTTGTTTAGCCACATGTACACATATTGATAATAAATCCTGAGATCTTGGGGCCAGTGCAGAGATCATGCAGATCATGAATCATTCAAGTATAAAAAGCATCTAACCTAAGGCCTGACCCAGTGAGAAACAGGTGCAGATGATGACAGATGATCAGGCGGTGATTAGTGTACTGCTGATGCTGAATGACTGGAACAAACGAGAGGGGAAATGAGGTTGCTGCTGAGATTGTTACATAAACAACTATGGTATATTTGGACACTTTGCAGCCTGTTGCAGTAAAATTCTTGTTTCATTGCGTTCATTAAAACTACATCATTTTGTTTAATTAGGAAATTCGGACCCCAGCACCGGCCCCCATCTCTTCTTCTAGTTTTCTTATTAATATCACGTGAGGCGTTGCTGGAAAACAATTTTTACTAATAAATTACTGTGGGTGAGAGAAGAAGCTCTTACTCTTTTGTTATCACTTATGGTAATTTGTACTTTGTTTTTTCCAATTAAATACCAACATGACTTGTCCTAGCAACAACAGGGTCATCCTGTGACATCAGAGAGACTTGATCCATTATACATGAATAATACAGGTAGAGAACCCGGATTCACTTAACACATCATACATACTGTACAGTATTATACAATATAAACACTTTAAATACCACTTGGTTGGATTAAATAACCTTTGCATAGACACCAGGTTCAGGTGTTATACTCTCATCTCATATTAAACCACTAACTTAATTAGACACTTTTTATGCATATTTGCACAACCCCAGTTTTTACTTCTTGTTTTTTTACACTAAATTTTTTACTTTTTACAAATTTCTATTTTTTCTTCTATATTTTTAATACTGTATTTTGCTATATTGTGAATGTCCTTATTTGTACAGTATATTTTTATATTTATCCTAGTTAAAAAAAAATTCTATTTTCTTTTTATTTATATTTATTTCTAATCTGTAAGAATTTATTTTTTAAGGTCACTAGCGGTCGTATAAACATTTCACTGCATATCGTACTGTGTATGTGACAAATAAAATTTGAATTTGAATTTTGATTTGAACCGTCCTAGTTGGAAAGTATAATTGAACAATACCATTATAAATACTCAATGAAGTACTAAATGTGACCAGTTTAACCAGTTTAACTGTCCCTTTCTCGTGTTTGACCTTCCAGCTGTGACACGTTTATCAGTGACATTCATCAGCAGTCTAGTGTATAAAAGCCCATTTGACTCGTCTTACCAGAATTTTGGAGCAAAAAAAAAAAACACAGCTAAACAAAAAAAAACCCTTCAAAGTCCATTTTTATTCTTGTTTGTGAAGCTCTTGCAGATGCATATTCTGGTAAATTATCAACAGGGCTGATATCAGCAGGATGTCCGATTAGTGATTAAACCTCATTAATGGAGACATCTGGTTCATCTTCCAGGATTTTTTTTCCCTCCAATATTTTCCCATGACGACACGATCTGCTGGGACCACTGCGTACCACATGACCGTTTGCTTCCCTGTTCCATAACCATAGCTATATATATTTTTTTTGCATAGATGGTGACGTGCAAATCGACATGGTGGATTTACACACCGGAGAACGGTTTTCATGTTTAGTAAAGTTACATTTAATGTTGTGAAGCAGGCTAGTTACCAGTTTCGATCACGTTATAAGAACCGTTCAAGTCAAACTGGGACTTTTCATAACTTTTTACACAAAAAAAACAAGTCCAATACAGTGACAAATTGATAATAACATTTGAACTCTGCAAATGTGTTAAATAAGACCATACGTCAGTAAAAGCCGAGGTGACTCGGCGCTTGATCCATGAAAACTGACAGATAACTTGTCGCCAACTTGTTGGAAAAAGAGGCGGACCTGTCTGTGGGAACTGTACACACAATCATTCACCAACGCTACTTGTACATTCCACATGTTGAAGCCATTTAGGGAGTTCCTGGGAGGCCGGCGTTTGAGATGTGCATCAGACATGCAATAGAATTATGGCTCCGGCGTACTAACAAAACGTTCTACTTTAATGGTGTCTAAACACTAGTGAAACGCTAAGATAAGTGCATTAGTGTATCAAGAGATTATATAGAGGAATAATGGGAGGTTTTAATATTATAATTGTGTTCTGTTATTCTCAGAAGTCCCAGTTTGACACGAACACATACAAGTGTTAATTATTATGTGACTGACTTTTGTCTGTTTATTCGAATGTAAAGTGATCTACACTTTAAACAAAGTGACCACATATTTATTTTCTCTCCATATATTTTATAACGCATGTATGAACTCCTTTAAGTGGACCCTAAAGACGCTCGCATGCACAGAGGCTTTGTTTAGGACAAACGTTTTTGAAGATTTAAAGAATCAATATTTGTGAATGTTGGTTTCATCACAATCTAACATGCCCTGTGTCTGTAATGAATAATACACACTTTTTAGCGCCTGACCCCCGACGTTTTTTTTTCTCTTAGTTTATTGGCCGCCGTGTCTGACCCGGAGACTGACCCTGGCCTTAAATACATTTCAGTGCAGCCGACAGATTTATTCTACAATAAATCACAGTGTTGCAAATGACTGCTGCGCAGGGAAGGTCAGTGTCGGAGAATAAGAAATCAAATTATATGAACATAATGAGTTGGTACTTGATGTGCTACACACTATACACATCATATTCTTAATTTCTCTATAAGGCTTCAGAATGCAGAGCAACAGTATATTACATATAATATGGAATTTAGGGGTTAGAAAGTGAATGGGTAGTTTCGCGAGTCATTGTAAGTATACGCTTACGAATGCAACGAAGCAGCTTACTAAAATATCGTTGCATTTTTTTTTAATATATAAATTCATGTTATATGTAAGATGTCCTGTTTTTTCATCCTCTGTTAATACGCAGGTTCACTTGAAAGGCAGGACAGCGCTTGGTTAATTTGATTTGTATAAAAAGTCAACCAATGGGGCAGCTTTTCCATGACCTCTGAACCCCGAGCTTTCCAGTTGGCTGGTTGGGGAAGCCACCTTCACTTGACCCCTCAACCCTGTATGTTAATTCAGCAGTCATGTGACGGAAAAGAGGCCACACCAAATGCTTTCAAGGCCAGCACTTAATCATGACTGTGTTCCTTTCTGACCTTTATACCTTCATATACTGCTTCATTTGGGCCAATATTCCACATGGGTTCCTACGTACAAACAGCAGCAACAATAAAAGAACTTAACGAGGCAATATATAAAGATCATGTTGTAAAAATTAGAACCTGACGCGGGGCTGTGATCAGATGTTGTTTGATATTTTTTTTCGGAAATGGTTTAAGCTGGGGAGGAAATCTGTCTTTGCTTACAGCTGGATGGATTAAAGGAGATTTTTGTCCCATGGCTGACCTTCAAAGGCCGGCCAGATGTCCTGCGCTGCTCGAAACAAAACCTTCAGGTGGCACTTCTTAACTCGAGGGCCTCTGATTGCCTAATCAAAAGGAAAGACGTTCCCTAAAAAGTACAACAACTGTTCCAAAGCATACTGAAACGTATTAGAATGACTTCATTAATTTAACTCTCGCAGCTGGAACGTCTGTCAGAGCTGATGTTACGGAAAATGAATCGATGCATTTTGACCAACCGGATTTGAGCGATGAGTTGCGCTCCATTTATAATCATTTTAGAAATCTGAGCTGTAAAGGCAAAGCGTTTGCGAGTCCGGCTCGCTCCAGAACATTCCTAAGGCGACTTTAAATCAACATTTTGCACAAGAGAGGCCAGGCCACCCAAACGGAACCCTACCGAGCGAAGGAACCGCATGCCGAGATGGAGGGATTAGGTGCTATTCAGGGTTAGATTTAGAACTTAACTGTTTTCCGCTAGTTCTCAGACGTGTATTAAGTTCCATACAGGAAACAAAGGACAAATATGGACGTATATGTCTAAGTAAAAGTGACTCGGAATATAAATGAAATATGTTTATACAACATTACTATATACAGTATACATTTGTTTTCTGAAAGCAATTCTTATCTTATCTGGAGCAATTCAATGGATACTGATATTTTATTTATTCTTTCACTCATCTCTTCTTTAAATCCTCCACCATTTGTGCCGTAGCCACTTTGTACCATCCATTCATTATCCAATTCTCTGTCTCTTCTTTTCTTTCACTTTTTCTCTTTCTTTCTTTCTTTCTATCTCTCGCTCTCTCTCTCTCTCTCAGTGGAAGGCTGTCAGAGGTTTTTAGGAGCCGGTGAGCTGTGAAATCGCACAAATTGCTCCTGCTTTACGTCTGGCCCTGGCGAACGAGGGAGGGAAAGACAAAACGGCAGAGGACAGAAAGCGAGAGATTTTCTGCTCCAACACTTTTGAACTGTTTTTCCCTCCACCAGCACTCCAATAATCACCCACATACACATACATACGAACACACACACAGCTGCAACATGCCATGCCCGTCCTCCTCCTTCCCTTTCTATCTACGCTCAACGGACAAATCACCCCCCCCCCCCCACCCCCACCCCGCCCAACGCACACATTGACACACACACGCTTGTTCCCATTCCACGACACCTTCCCCACTTCGCTTTACAATTCAGGTCACTTCACTGAACAACTTGGCAAAGTAGCCTCAAGAGGGTCGAAGCCCTCAGAATGCAGCTGATAAAGGGATCACATCCACGGGTGTCACTCAGAAAAGTGCATGTGAGACAGAGAGAGAGAGAGAGAGAGAGAGAGAGAGAGCATTAATGCCAGAACCAAATGCATATCATTTTATATAATTATTCAGGATTTATTACATGGTACTGGATTACACCTTCTTGCTCTCATGTGTAAAAGTGTTTTGCCCTAAACAACTCAACATTTGATTCTCGTAAAACGACTTAATGTAACTTTTATTTCCTTTATTATTTTACATTCTATTATTCAGATCTATAGAAAAGAAATGTAAAATAAAATTTAAAAAAATCTGTAATCTATAATTCCATGTCATTCATGACCAGATGAACAGCCCATGTTTGAAGCCTGCTTTTCCTTAACTGTCAAATAGCGCCCTCTAAAGGACAAAGGCAAGGCAAGACAAGGCAAGTTTATTTGTATAGCACATTTCATACACAATGGTAATTCAAAGTGCTTTACATAAAAGAAAAGAAAATAATCATAAAATTAAATAGAAAATAATAGCAATTAATTTTTTTGAAGAAAATGTTAAATTTGATTTAAAATATAATAAAACTTTTAAAATAAATAAAATGTAATTTAAAATAAAGATAGAAAACTAACTAAAATGAATAAAAAATAATTTAAAAAATAAAAACAGAATATTTTAAAATATTAGGTAAATATAAAATAATGCAACCCTACTGGTGTAAAATCCCCACCAGTATCTGGCAAGTTTATTCATAGAGAGGACTGGGGATGGGCGATATGACAATAAATAAATAAATAAATAAATAAATAAATGATACTGGAAGACACTGGATGATATGCATATCAATATAAACACGTCCATTGTAGGAGTTTTGGTGTGGGACACAGGTCAGCATGGGCCCTAGTCTGCAGCTACACAGCCCTGGATGCAAGAAACTTTGATTCACTGTGTGTTCTGACACTTTTTTATCAAAACCAGCATCCACTTTTTCAGCAGCTCTTCTGTGGGATTGGCCTTGATGGGCTAGCCTTCGCTCCTCTTGTGCATAAGTGAGTCCTGCATGCTCATGACCATGTCCCCTGTTCACTGGTTGTCCTTTCTTGGACCATTGCAGACCTGATGTTTTGGAGATGCTCTGACCCAGTCTCCTGGGTGAAGTAACTCAGATCCTCATACTTGCCCATTTTTCCTGCTTCCAACACGTCAACCTTAAGAACTGACTGTTCACCCGCTGCCTAATACACTACCTCCCACAAAGAAAGTGGTCATTTCTGAACGGTTAAAATATTGGGCTGAACCAAGCAAATAAAACTTTTTTTTCTGTTGAGATTTTGAATGACTGAAACTGGGTTCAACACTTTACCCAAACCTGGAATGTGCTGAACTGTCAACTTTGTGAAAGAAGTTAAAAACAAGAACAGAGATGACGCTACATGTTTAAAAAAAAATCAACAGTAAAAACCCTATCCATGTTTAATTGTGAAAGTAAGAGCATTTTCATACACACACAGAGGATTGGGACTAAACAGCTGTGTGTCCATCAGAAAACCACTTGTAGGTGAGACTCATCAGTTTGAGAGCTCAGGAGCATAAAGACTGGACTTTGGAGCGATGCGAAAAGGTCATGTGACCTGATGAGTCCAGATTGAGCCTACTCCAGAGTGATGGGCGTGTCAGGGTAAGAAGGGAAGCAATGCTCCCATCATGCATAGTGTCCACTGTACAAGCCTCTGGAGACAGTGTTATGATCTGGGGTTGTTCAGTTGCTCAGGTTTAGACTCAGTAACATTATGGCGCAATAAAATGAAGTCAGCTGCCCATGTGAATGTACTGAATCACCAGGTTATTACATTTTTTATCACATTATCTTTTTTTTTTAATCAGGCAGTGTATGTCCCAGTCCCTGTCCTTGTCAGGTGATTGTATTGATACAGTCAATGATATTAACTTTAACTGTCAGTGGTTTTAATGTTGTGGGTGATTGGTGTATACTGTAGGTTTGCAAGGAAGATGTTAGAAGCGACAAAGTGGCTCAGTGGTTAGCCTAAGCTACATCAGGGTTGTTTAATTAAGTTTTGAACTGAAGGTGTACACTAGAGGGCGCCGCGGCGGAAGTGTAGCCCAGTCAATGACCTTTGACCGACGGAAGTAAACAAACCTATTCAACTGTCAGGTGGGAGTTGGTTTACATGAAGAGCGTAAAACAGATTTCGTCGGAATTCATCATTAAAACAGTTATATATTCATTTAAGTAGCCGGTTTTGGACTAAAGCGGATAATTGAGAGTGAGTATTATTCGCTCCTCGGATACTACAATGAACCCTTCCTCGGGCAGAGACAGGAGCTTCCTGAGCGCAGACGAAGCCTCCGTTGTCGAGGCGGCGGTCAGGACGGCGGTCCGGTCCATCCTGCAGGTCTTCTGCGAGGTGAATGAGAAGAGATCGCACTGCTACGAGGCGAAGTTAGCCGAGGCTGAGAGAGAAAACGCAGCGCTCAGGTTTCAGCTCAACGCGGCCGAGCTGGAGCTCCAGACTTTACGGCAGATCTCTGATAATTACACAATCTCAGCTGAGGTGACTTTCAGCGCTGAGGAAAAAACAGGACACGAACCGGCGGCTCTAGAAAACTCCTCAGAGAGCGCCGCGGTGCTGGAGCTGAAGGAAGAGGAGGCGTTTTACCCCGGCGAGGTGTTTATAAAGAGTGAAGTGACTGAGGAATATCCTGCGGGGAACTGTGAATATCACGTGAACGAAAGCGCGACGCACGAGACGTACAGCAGCCCCCATAATCACCATGGTTACCAAGATCCGGCCTCAGCCGGTTCAGAGAGAAGTACGCATGCGCAAGGTTATAGGCTTCATATTTTACCTCAAAGAATCACCAGAAGTGTGTATAAGCATCTTAATGGCTGAATGAAACATTCAGATTAAGTGACTAGGGCTCAATATCATGACTGAGGAAGAAACAGAACACTTACAAGCTTACTTACAATCATTAATACAGGTACAGCCAGAAGCCACCATGACATTTTTGTTAGCTAACTTAAGAATAGTTAGATTAGACAAGAAAAATGTCTTTCCTGTGGGAACTGGAGAGCAGATGAGTTGTCAAAATAAGCAAGCAAAAACACGGACGTTGAGCTTAAGTCAAATAACAAAGTCAAAGGGTAAAGGTACACAGATTATCCCTAACATTACAACCACCTGCTGAATACTGAGCAGGTCCCCTATTTTGCCCCCATTACAGTGATGCATTGTGTGTTCTATCACAACCAGCATCAACCTTTTCATTAATTCGATCTACCGTAGCTCTTCTGTTGGATCGGACTACACAGGCCAGCCTTCAGTCCCCATGTGCATCAGTGAGCCTTGGTCACACATGACCCTGTCATCATTTCACTGGTTTTCCTTTCTCTGATTACTTTTGGCAAATCCTGACCACTGCAGACCAGGAACATCCCACAAGAACTGCAGTTTTTCTATTATTATGTTTTGCGGAGGGGTTTTCTCCCTAATTTTCAGATTTTCTCCCTAATTTAGTCAAGTCCAATTCACAACCACCATTAGGGCACCAAGGCTACTACTACCATTCAGAGATGCGCCGAATACTGGTCCTCTAGCCATGACAATCTCACAGTCACTCAGATCATTGTGCTGCCCATTTTTTCTGCATATCAACTCAAAGAAAACGCTTCACTTGCTGCCTAATAGAGTATATCCCACCCACCTTCACTTCCACCTACTTAATATAAGGCGGGTTGTCGTATTGTTATGTCTGATCAGTGTATAATGTGGAGAAAGGCAAAAAAATAAGGGCAACACGAATGGGATAATGATGCATTCAATACAGGACAAAGTAGATGTGGTAATGAGAGGACAAATCAGAAAGAGGAAGAATTAATTAGCAGAATAAGGATTGATCACATTACTTTTAATACCACTCTATTTATCATAGCTAAACACACAATGGGACTCTGTGAGGAATGCCAGGCAAGTGAGACTGTTGAGCATGTATTGCTCTTGTGCAGAAAATATTTGCAGGAGAGGCTTGATATGGTGTCTCAGCTCCTTCAACTGGGGAGAGTAGAAAGGACAGTTAAGAGTCTTTTAGAATGGGTCAGCTTTTTTGCACTCTGATCAGGAAAGTATTAAATGTTTTTTGTTTTGTTTTTTCCTCAGGAAGACTGGATTGGAATGTCTGATTTAAAGGATGAGGAAGCTGAGGAGAGAGTGAGATCTATAGGTGACGGGGATGCAACCCACAGAACATCAGCTAGACGCAGAGTGGTACTAAGAGGAAACATCGTATGTGGAAGTACCCAATAAAGACACAGAATAAGTCAAGACAAGATCAGGGAAGGATGCAGTAAATGTTTTAAGGAAGGCTGGTCTTTAAAAGACTGGGAAGATGACAGAGAGTGAGACATACAGTTGGCGGTAATGTAACCAATCAACTAAGAAGAGGAAGACACAAAGCTGAAACAATGCAAACAGTGGCTGAGGTTCGTTCCCACAGTGTACTTAAAAGTGTGCTCCCTGTGCAGGGTATGTCAGTTAAGGGAACTTCCCGCCCTTTCACTTTTTGTTGCTTAACGGCAGTTGGAATCCAGTAGGTTGGTCACATTACCACCAACTGCAGCCAGCCTTCCTTAAAACGTCTAATGGTTCCTTCCCTGATGTTGTCTTGTCTTGTTTAGCGTCTTGAACTCTTCGTCTGCTTTATGCGGCACTTTCACACACTCTTCTCGACACGTTTAGTACAACTCAACATCTTTAGTTGGAATTCTGTAAGTTGCATCACCGCCACCTATAGGTCTCTCTCTCTCTCTCTCTCTCTCTCTCTCTCTCTCTCTTTAGCTTCCCTGTCTTTTTTGAAGCCGACATTTCAGTCCAGTCTTCCTAAAATAAATAAAAGTGCTTTCTTCGCTGATCTAAAATTTTTTTAACATTGCCTTCTACGCCTTTTAGTTCTTGGAACTGTTCCACCCCTCGACAAAATTCCACCATTCGAAACACCCTGCAACATCACCAGCGCAGACGTCACTTCCTCCGTGCATTACCATGGTAACATATGACACCTGTTGCTACTACTGTGAAAATTTTACACTACAGAAATTAAATATCGCAATATTAGTTAAAACAAAACGTGATACCCTCGTAAAATGTGTACTCTTAAATTGTGTATAGCGTGTAAGTAAATTATTTGATTATTTTACAAGATGTAGAGTGAAAATATTATTGTGCCTTTTTTTTTACAGATTACTAGCCTATATAATAAAAAATAAGGATTCATTGATCCAATTCAATTTTAATTTGTGTCCTTTTAATTTTATGTTGTCTGCTATAAAAATGTTAATAGATACATAAATCACTTAAAATATATATATATTTTTTTCGTGCAAGGACTGATGGGAAATTTTTCATGTCCACATCTGGTGAAGTTAAGACACATTTTTCACTTGTTCCCTACACCATTTACAGTTTTCATGGTAACATGGTTGAATACCCTGTGCAGAACATTTCGCAGGGAACTACTAGGCAATTGGGACGCACATTTTAACAGTTTCTGCAAAGAAGAGATGTAAAGTGGCACAAAACACTTTAATTGACAGTTGGAAAGATGGCCTTAAATGGTCTTTATTTTTGCACACACGTTCCATAAATTTACATAAATTTTTTAATCTTTTGCAATACTTCAGGTTCAAGCCATGAACGTTTACAAGCAAAAATCTAAAATAACTTCTATTTCTGCAACTTGCTTGTTCATACCTTCACAATCAATTTTTCCAATTCAGATAAACACTTCAGCTAGTTCAATTCACTGTTTTTGAAAAAGTATTTATGAAGCACTAATGGCTAGATAAAAGACACGCTTTTATAGAGGTGTCCAGGTTTTCTCCTCATTTTGTTGCTTGATTACTGTAAGTTTGTTAAAAAGGTTTACGTTATAGAAATACAGAGTGTGGAAAGTCAATAAGGATGTTGCGACTCAAGATTCTGACACATTTGCTCACAAAGTTGTTACAGCACATATCAGACACGTCTTCCTGTGCTCGTCTGCAGGAAGACTGACCCGGTACGAGAATGTGAGACGGTACAGAGAAAGGATTCGGGCTGATCCTGAGAAATACCTCGCCTGGAAAGAGAAGAACCACCTGAGGTACGAGGTTTTTACAGTAGAATTAATTCTCTAGTGCTTCCACAAGTAAGGTACAATTCCAGAATTGGATGTTTGTTCAGAAATAAAAACACTTTTTGCTGTGGTGGTGTAGGAAAATAATTAATGAGTTACTGTTACCACTGTACACTTGATTGTTTTCCAATGACATCACATCCTGAGGTTTTTTTCCTCCTCTCTTATTGTAATGACTTTCCAAAAACATTTAGATTTGTTAAAGCGCAATACCTCGGGGAATCTTTTCATCAGTAAGTTGCTTTAGAGTGACACTTCAATGAAGAAGGATTTCCGATTTGGCGAACGTGCTCATCCTTGTATTGTCCTGTCCTTATTTCCTTCCCTTGCATCCTCAGAGGGAGGAGCTAAAAAGCAAGGAAATGAGAAGTATATACTTCTTTGACGTGTATTTATTTGTAAACCATGCAGGTATCTGCAACACAGAAAGACCATTAATGAACTTCCCGAGCCCATGAAGAATCTGCAGAGGAAGGCTTGGAGAGAAGCTACAAGACGACATCGTGCAAAAAAGCTGGCTCAAGCTGCTCTTTCTTCCACATCCATCCCACAACCTCCCAGTCTGTGACCAGGATAGTTTTTTTCCTTTTGGACTCTATGCTCGCTAGTGCCCCCTGTTTTTATATGCGTATTTATGAATAATTGTGTAATTAAGTTGAATTTAAATATATACTTAGGTGCTCATAATACAGACTCATTGGGTAATAAATAATTCTGAGAAATGCCGCATGACTTCTTAAATCATGTCTTAGGTTTTGTGATTTATGCTCCAGTGCACGTAAAGACAACGCTAATAAAGTAACGTCTGTCAATCTGATGTCTTCATCTTAGTTTTTATCAAATCAGTTTAACAGTAATACCTGTGCAGTGTAAAAATAGTGATTGATCTTCTTTAAACAATCCTGCTTTCATTATTAATATTGTTTTGTAAAAAAAAAACCACCCTTTTTTATTCTAATAAACCAAATAAAATTACAGCACAGCATTTTTGTAGAACCCTATCAGCAAGGTGATACGAAAATGTGTGACCAATAAGCACACATTTGTTCCATGTATTAGTATTTAGAAGTCTGTGCTTCATTAGGAGAAGTAATTCTAATTTACTGGAAGTGAATAAATGTAGAATTTATTTTTAAATGTGTTATATAAATAAACATCATAGTACACACAAATGAGCCATGAATGATTAAAAAACTCCACAAATGTTGGGGTGGGGGTTTGAAAGGTGCCAATTGAACCATTTCTTTAAATTATAAATTATTACACAAGAATAAGAGCATTTGACTATGTCTAAAATAAATATATGTTTCTAAAAAAAAATTAAATCCTCTCTACTGAAATATTACTTCGAACGATTTATTAATTAATTACAAAAATGTAGCACTGTTATTATGTTAATAAATTGTTTATTTTCATTTAATAATATAACTGATATGTATGTATGTATTTAATTGTTTTATACTTTGAAATCAGTGTTTGAGCACGAGTATTTTTGCTAATGGGCGTCACACCAGAAAATGTCCAAATAAAAATCTCAGTCAGTAAAGCAGGAGTGAAGAAAATCATTAAAGAGCACAAAAATGAAATATGACATGAGAGGAGAATATGTTATAGCCTGATTAAGTATCTAAACGAAACTAAACGGTTTAATAGTTAGTATCGAATTAAAGTTTTTAGGGCCCAAACACTATGCCTTAAAAATTTTTCTGAAAAGTAAGTATTAACTTCATGAGTTACATCATAGTTGGATGCTTTTTTTTTTGTCTTAACATGCTCAAAAACACACAGGTTGTGTGGTTCTAACGGGTGCTTGGGCCCGATCATCATCGCTTTGCAGCTATGTTTTTTATTTATTTGTTTGTTCTTTGTGTTTTTTCCAAGCTGTTAATGTTATTGCACTCCAGTCCAGCAAGTGGGGGTAATGTACGTATAAGGTGGCTGCCAACCGAGAAGAAGAAGAAAACGCAGCAGAATGCGTAAACGAAGAAGAAGAAGAACACGGAAGTAAACAGAACCATTTAAACGTATGAACTGGGCTCTCTGAAATATGCTCATATTTATTTATTAAAGTATAGCGTAACTATTTTAAAAGGAAAATATATTTTAGTGGGTGGTTTTAAAGGGAAAAAAAGTCGGTGTGTCAGTATTTAAACCAGAGACTATAAACACAAACACACTGCACGCTATACAGTTTCCACCTCGGTTGCTTGGATACTACAATGAACCCTTCCTCGGGCAGAGACAGGAGCTTCCTGAGCGCAGACGAAGCCTCTGTTGTCGAGGCGGCGGTCAGGACGGCGGTCCGGTCCATCCTGCAGGTCTTCTGCGAGGTGAATGAGAAGAGATCGCACTGCTACGAGGCGAAGTTAGCCGAGGCTGAGAGAGAAAACGCAGCGCTCAGGTTTCAGCTCAACGCGGCCGAGCTGGAGCTCCAGACTTTACGGCAGATCTCTGATAATTACACAATCTCAGCTGAGGTGACCCTGAGGCAGGAGGCGCCCGAGGAGCCGGCGGCGTGTGCGCAGAGCCAGGGCAGCCTGGTGATCAAGGAAGAGCCGTGTTCCTCAGACAGCACGATGTGTCTGAAGTCTGAGATGGCAGACGAGACTTATGAAGGACAGTCTGGTTATCCAGTGGTTCAGGAAGTCCAGATGTGCCAGCAGGCTCCAGGTGTAGAGATGTGGAGTGTTCAGAGCTTCAGTTCATCAAGATCCGACATGAACCAGACTTCAGAGAAGTATGACTGTTTTCTTCTGGCCAAAACACAGTACTGGTGCTGATTTTATATACATTTTTTGATGTTATACGTACCTGTATATATATTCCAGAAAATGTGTGTGTGTGTGTGTGTATGCGCGCCCCAAATAAGCCAAATAAACCCTTCTGAAGTTTAGGCAACATGGAAGTGACCAATCTCGCTTCCCTAAAAATTCCAGGTTGTTAACTTAAGCCGTTTTGGAGAGATGATTTTATATGTGCCCCAAAAATGGCTCGCTTCAAACAATAATCATTTAAAATGCTAATTATTCATATTTCTAGAAGGATTTGCTGTGTAAAACAGTTGCTTAAATAAAAAAAATAAAAAAATTGTAAAAGCTTAAAAAGCAAAAAATCTGTAGTGTAGTGTAACCATGTCAAATTCATGTTGCGATATCTTAACTATTTTGCTTTTTAGAGTAATACACTTTTTCAGCTTCATGTCTTTTCATGTGAAATCTGATTTGGCCGAGTTTCCTTTGAATGACAGTTAAGATCGTTGAAAGATTAAAAAAAAAAAAAAAAAAATTAAAGGACACTACAGACTATACTACAGTATTACTATAAAAGGGCATAAAATTGTATTTAGCAAATGTGTTTCTCTTTATCTGCTTAAAATATAAGTGGATCAGGAGATAAGATGGTGTTATATGATCCAGTATAAAAATTCACTTTTTCACCTACGTGAGGCTAAATGATTATTTGATTATATAAATATAAATTTTTAATGAGATTATACATGATTAATGATTATATAAGAGTGACATATATGCAAAAAATATATATTAAAGATTCAGAAAGGAGGCAAATACTTTTACACGTCACTGTAGATGGTGCACACATACCAGAAATGATTTTTGTAAAAACATTTAATCATGTGCAAAAGAACAGAGAATAATTGAAACGATTGAAATCGACATTCAAATGCCTTCTATGCCTTGTATTCTTGACCCTTAAGGTGTGACACCACAGTGCTAATCACTACGCTACTTTGCCGCTTGAATTAGAATTCATAGATGTTTAAGTGGAAAATGTCTGGAGAACAGTTCTATAAATGCACAATAGGTTCAATCGATAACGCGCCAATTTAAAACTGTTCTCAGAACTGTTTGTGTACTTACAATTCCAATTTTAAAATTTCTCTAATTAAATGTGCCTCATGAGTCCCTAAAAAGTTTGTCGTATTTGATCTTCTGCACAAAAACCGTTAAAATTGTCTCCGTTGATGTTGACACGTTTGGTACATGTTCCAATAAGATATATCTTGTGGGAAACGCTGTGTTGCATTCGGTCTTTGGTACATTATGACTTATTTTAATTCAAAGAGTGAAATTAATAAAACGTTCAAGAGGACTTGAAGCTACATTAGTCAAGGCTACATCAGATAAGTCTTGCTAATAATAAAAAAATGTAGGCCAATAAATCTTCAAACAATCAGTATATATTATAATTCAAACTTCGGGTGGGAAAAACATTGGCCTTTGCATTCAATTATACTTGATGTGCAGTTTCCTTCTGTAAAAAGTACAATTTTTCAATTAACATTAACCTTTGTTTTACGTAATTCTATACAAATACAAATGAGGTGTAAATATTAGTGTAAATATTAGAAGTTCCTTTGGACGTCTATGTTTTTTCCAAGCCAAAGGATTAAAAAAATTTTTTTAATGTTTGTTTGATAAAATTGGCTTGGAAATGTCCAGAATACAACAGTGCAACAGATTTCAGGATTGATGAGGAGTGTAGTCAATCACATTAACATCATCATGTAACACCAGGAATAAACTGCTACAGATCGCTCTCTGTCTTTAAGCACAGGTCGGTGTAATCTCAAAAGGCAAATAAACAATTTATTTATTTATTTTTTTGCTCATGTGGATGTGCAGGTGGGTTCCTGGTGATACTCTTTCAGGGAGATTGAAAAGCAGAGAATGTGTGAGAAGATACAGAGAAAGGATCCGTGCTGACCCAGAAAAGTATCTGGCCTGGAAAGAGAAGGAGCGCTTGAGGTATGTAGGTCTTTATAGTACACTTATTGTGATTAGGATTAATGAGGATTAGACCTGGGCATTGGGCAATAAAGTGTGTTATCATATTAGTAAAAATTAATGTTAATAGACCAGCACTGCTATAAGGGATTCTTTGACTTTATCAGGAGTCAGACTTTAAATGTTGTCCCGTTGTTTTTTTGTTTGTTTTCCATCCGTTACTGAGTGAGGAAACCAATCACAATGTGGCACTATGACCATGCATTGTTTAAAAGAGGTTTAGTCACCTTAGATTTCTAGGTTTAACCTGCCATGATACAATCTTGCCCATACATTTATTAGTATATCAGAATGATATTATCATTCAGAATGCAGTATAACCAAAAGCTTGTCGAAGTGGACAGAAGCAGCTCTTTGACACGAGTGTTTGAAATCTTGCCGCCGTCCAGGTATCAGCAGAAGAGAAAGACCATAAACGATCTGTCTGAACCCATGAAGAAGCTGAAGAGGAAGGCATGGAGAGAGGCTAAGAGACGGGATCGTGCTAGAAAGCAGGTTCAAACCGCTGCTACACACGTCATCCAGACGACCGACCCGTGAAGATTACATCGTCTGGACAAAAAAAAAAACCTTCTGCGCTTGTATGCGTTAGTAAACATTTCCACTGTAATTACGTTTAAGAGAGTGGGATGGAGAATGGAGGAGGTGCTGTAGATCTTCAGGTGTGACAGTCTTGAGAATTCAGGATCTTAATCTCGAGAAAATCTATTTTTTGGCTAGCAAACTCAGTGGTTTCCTCACTCAGAAGTCTAAAAAGACTAACACTCTTACGATTAAAGTGTGTAAACCTTTAGCCTGTACGGATTTCTGCTAATAAAAAGATAATATTGCCCATAATGCGCCAGTTCTACAGCCATCTTAAAATAATATGAGCACAAACTTTTTTTTTTTGTTTTTCAAATTTATGTGATGTGTATTTTGAGAGCCTGCTACCCTCCAGGTCTTTCCGCAGGAGAAAAAGAATCCAGGATCTCCCCGAAGCCATGCAGAAGCAGCAAAGGAAAGCCTGGCGGGAAGCCACGAGGCGACACCGCGCACGGAAGATGTCACAAACGACGATCGCGTCCCCCAACCTGACGCAATCGCTCAACCCATGACGACACGCTATATTTATTTATGTTCCAGTCTGTAATCTCGGTGCCCTCGTTTCTATACGTATATGTAATGTGTACTGTATTTCCACCATAACCATGAAGTGTGAAAACTTTCATTTCAAGTCATTCAGGACAAGTATTTGATTATTATTATTTATTTTTTAAAAGACAAACAGCACTGTTAATGGTATTATGTTAATTTGTCTGTTCTACTCATTTAAGCATGTGATGATGGTTTACTGAACAGGTCAAGATTGCACTAAAGCACATGAAATAAAGGATTTTCTTCATTCTTTATAGAGAAATAGATTTGTTTATTTGATCTGTCATGCAATAAAAAAGAAAGTACAGTAACATGTTTTAATGCTTTTATTGATCTACTGACAGGACATTTAGCTAAAAAGCATGTTACGCATTTTACTTCCTTATATACAAAGACATGATAAAAGAAAATAAGAAAGGTGATATAGATGCAGCTAAGTGCAGCATCTTAATTTAGGGTACACTTTTTTTTTTCTTTTATTTCAAATAATTCATATCTGATAATGACAGTACATCAATCTATATGAGCTAGTCTGTTATTTGTTATATATAGCTATATTAATAAACAGCTATGTGAGCAATACAGAATGAGATCATTTCATCTGAATCGACTCTACCTCGATCAGCATCGCTCCACGGCGCTTTCTTTGGAAGTCCACCTAAATGGAAATACAAAGACACAAACATGATTCAAGAAGCACACAAGCTAGACATCACTTATCCAAATTAAGCAAACATAGTTTTGTAAATATCTTGAGAGCACATTCCTGTTAAAAACACCCTCGGGCCAGGATTGTCCATTTTCTTAACCCGACATTAAAACCTTAAGAGGTGTTCCTTCGAGGAAAGGCGTTCCCTCATTCCCTCTTGTTTTTCTCATCCCATGTCCATCTCATAAACACCCGAGGCTGTGATCAGGACCGGGTCCGTTATGGTGATCAGCATGACGTGCTGTTGGAGCTGTAGAGAGTGGAATTAAGTTCAATTAACTACAGTATCAGATTTATGAAAAACAATCGACCTACATGGAGCCTTTGTTGTTGATCGAGTTGTTGGTTTATTTAAGTACACATTCGCCATCATGTAAACAGAAGGTTTAAGTTATAGCAGATACAATGTCTGTATTAACAGATAAACACCGTTTTTCTGACTTTGATTAACTTTTCTGACTTAAATTTTATTTGCATGCACACAGGATCATCTATAACAAAGTATTTTTGCTGAAATATATTCTATATTTCCTTTTTTAAAATCTTTTAACTATTATTAGCATTTTCCTGGATTTGGAGCCATGATGCATTGCAGTATTTACAAAAGAAAATTAAGCTACAACACTAAGCGAATCTGTTATAACCCAACAATTGTGACCGGACATTTTGACATTTATGCTTTCTAACAATGTTGTGACTCATGAAAACCATGCACAAAATATTTAACAGTTTTTTTCTCACATTTTCCTCAAAAGTTCCCAATTGGAGATATCTAATTTTGCACTGAAAAATTGTCTAAAAAGCTTGACCAGGGACTGTGGATGAAACCAGAATATTTGACTGCCTTGGAGAGTAAAAGAAGTTCCAAAGAACCTGTTCTCACTCACTCATCATCTATACCGCTTTATCCTGTATTCAGGGTCGCGGGGGCCTGGAGCCTATCACAGGAGGCTTAGGGCACGAGGAGGGATACACCCTGGACAGGGCGCCAATCCATAGCAGGGCACACACACATACACTCACTCACACACTACGGCAATTCGGGAATGCCAATTAGCCTAATCTGCATGTCTTTGGACTGTGGGAGGAAACCCGAGTACCCGGAGGAAACCCACCAAGCACGGGGAGAACATGCGAACTCCACAGAAACGGGAATCAAACACAGACCCTGGAGGTGCAAGGCGACAATGCTAACCACTACAGCACCGTGCTGCCCAAAGAACCTGGAATAATCATTTCATTTCAAGAACAAACGGTTAAATACACTCACCTAAAGGATTATTAGGAACACCTGTTCAATTTCTCATTAATGCAGTTATCTAATCAACCAATCACATGGCAGTTGTTTAAATGCATTTAGGGGTGTGGTCCTGGTCAAGACAATCTCCTGAACTCCAAACTGAATGTCAGAATGGGAAAGAAAGGTGATTTAAACAATTTTGAGCATGGCATGGTTGTTGGTGCCAGACGGGCCGGTCTGAGTATTTCACAATCTGCCCAGTTACTGGGATTTTCACGCACAACCATTTCTAGGGTTTAAAAAGAATTGTGTGAAAAGGGAAAAACATCCAGTATGCGTCAGTCCTGTGGGCGAAAATGCCTTGTTGATGCTAGAGGTCAGAGGAGAATGGGCCGACTGATTCAAGCTGATAGAAGAGCAACTTTGACTGAAATAACCACTCGTTACAACCGAGGTATGCAGCAAAGCATTTGTGAAGCCACAACACGCACAACCTTGAGGCGGATGGGCTACAACAGCAGAAGACCCAACCGGGTACCACTCATCTCCACTACAAATAGGAAAAAGAGGCTACAATTTGCACGAGCTCACCAAAATTGGACAGTTGAAGACTGGAAAAATGTTGCCTGGTTTAAAGAGTCTCGATTTCTGTTGAGACATTCAAATGGTAAATTTTTTTTTGACGTAAACAGAATGGTGGTGGTGGTGTAATGGTGTGGGGGATGTTTTCTTGTCACACTTTAGGCCCCTTAGTGCCAATTGGGCATCGTTTAAATGCCACAGGCTACCTGAGCATGGTTTCTGACCATGTCCATCCCTTTATGACCACCATGTACCCATCCTCTGATGGCTACTTCCAGCAGGATAATGCACCATGTCACAGAACTCAAATCATTTCAAATTGGTTTCTTGAACATGACAATGAGTTCACTGTACTAAAATGGCCCCCACAGTCACCAGGTCCCAACCCAATAGAGCATCTTTGGGATCTGGTGGAACGGGAGCTTCATGCCCTGGATGTGCATCCCACAAATCTCCATCAACTGCAAGATGCTATTCTATCAATATGGGCCAACATTTCTAAAGAATGCTTTCAGCACCTTGTTGAATTAATGCCATGTAGAATTAAGGCAGTTCTGAAGGCGAAAGGGGGTCAAACACCGTATTAGTATGGTGTTCCTAATAATCCTTTAGGTGAGTGTATATACCATATGTACAACATATTAATTTACTCAAGCGATTTATTGTTTAACTATCCACTCGTATTGATGCAGAATTAAAATCTACTGTGTATACTATAAAATCCTGATCCTGATCTAATCAGCACTACCATCTAAAAACTTCTTTTTTTACTTACACACTTGTATTAAAAAAAAAATCATAATTTTTATTTGATAAAAGATTTTTATCACATATTTTATTTTCTCTAATTTATCATTGTTCTTTTCGGTTCCTTTTTATTGTAGCAGTTTAATTTTACAACAAAACTTGTGCATATGTCAAGATTGTGACAGATTGTCATCCTTACATTCATTTGATCAGCCTAGTTTTCTTTCCCAATTTGACGTAAACATTACATTTAGGTTGCAGTATAATAATGTTAAAAGGTAATAGAATAATAAATTAGCTTAATATAGCAGGATAAGAAATGTACTGGTTACAGGTTGTTCCCTTATTCGTTTTTTTTTTTTTTTTATTTGCATAAAGCCTAACAATGCCAGGATGCTTTGGACAGGTGGCCAGGTGTTTTTGAGCTGAGGTTGATTAACCAGTTTAAAGAAATTATAATTTGTATTTGCTACGCTTGGAAATATTCTCAGTTGTAAAACTTATCATTAAAATTTGGTCAGGAGAAATGCTGAAATAGAGTATTTACTGCAATGCTGCACTGAGGTGTAAAAAAATAATTCATTTCCGAATAAAACTCATACAGTTTAGTAAGCATGACATCTACAGAGTGATGTAAACACCATGCTGCCTTTATTTTAGGAAGTTAATTTGCATCTTGCTAACGGTTCATGAATTGGTTAAACCAGCAGGGTAAGTATAAAACCTAGGGATACGATTTGCACACAGCAGAGTAAGTAAACATGGGGCTTATTATAATGATTAGTGTTGTTGCCTTGAACCTCTAAAGTTGAGGGTTTAAATTTATCCTCCAGCCTGTGTGTGTGGAGTTTGCATGCTTGGTGTGTTTTCTAGGTGTCCATCAATGTTCAAGGACACATGTTGCATTGATTGATTAATGTTACAAATTGCACATAACGTATGAGTGTGTCTGTACCTGCGCCTTGTGCCCTCCCTAGGATAGGATCCTCCACCAGTATCCCAAAAAGGGAATAATAACAATAATAATAATAATAATAATAGTAGTAGTAGTAGTGGCATGATGGCTTAGTGGTTAGCACTGTTGCCTTGCACCTCCACCTTCCTGCCTCGGGTGCATGGAGTTTGCCTGCTCTCCACATGCTTGAAGGGTTTCCTCTGGGTGATCCGGGTTTAATCCCACAGTCCAAAGACATGCAGATTAGGCTAATTGGTGTTTGCCCATAGTGTGTGAGTGTTGACCAAAGGTCTTACCACGATGATAAAAATGGGAATGAATATAATGGCCATACATTGTATGATCACAGATCTTACAGAGCTTCCTAGATGGATGGACAGTGGTTTAGTGTTTAGCACTGTCGCCTTGCACCTATAGGGTCTTGCTTCGAATCCCGCCTCAGGTCTACTGTATGTGCATGGAGTTTGCATGTTCTCCTCATGCTTGGTGGGTTTCCTCCCACAGTCCAAAGACATGCAGGATAGGATAATTTGTTATTTCCAAATGGCCCGTAATGTGTGAATGTTGACCGGCCGTAAAAATTGGAATAAATACACTGGTAATCACCATTGTCCCTAGCTGGACTACAGAGATTCCTCGATAAATGGAGAGATGGAATTATTATTAATAATAATAACTATTTATTTATTTATAAAAAAAATTATATATATATATATATATATATATATATATATATATATATATATATTGATAGCATTAAACTGTATTTTAATAAAACATAAAAATAGATAGAAAGATTGCAATTAGGATAAAATATCTAAAAAAAATCTGTATTTTTATTATCTATTTTCGTGATTTCTCCCCTAATGTTATTATCTACAAAAAGGTCTAATGGTTTCTATGATCACACACACACATTACATATAATAAACGTTTTCCTTTAAGGCCACATCTGATCATCTGTTATTACTGTAAATCTCGCGCAGCTGTAACGCAGTAATCGTGAACGCGCGTCTCACGGTCACGTGAGCACTGACCTCGTGGTTTGGCTTTTTGATGTCTGCTGTAATACTGATGAGGGAATATTCTCTTGTGCACGTGTTCGTTATCGACGCATCTAATCGACAGATTGCACGACTCATGATGCGCGTGTTAGGATGCGCTTGCGTTGCGCACGTGGTTCCTCGGGAGCTGCGCACGCACCTGCTCCCCTTTGTGTTGTCCTGGTCTTGTCTGTTTTATGCCCAGTATTAATGGATATATGCTATACACCATAACATAATTGGGCGTTTTTTGTTTTATTATTATGCCAATTACTCACCAGAATAACGCGCTTTATATTCCTCCAGCTCGGATGTCCATGCACACTGCACAAACAACCAGGTTGGAGCTTGCAATTTGAAGTTTAACCCATTTGTGTGTTTACTATGTTTAAGTGGCTGCGGTGAGGGGAGTCTTTAGGGACGTATAGCCTGGAGGACGTGTCCAGACTCGCACGTTTTCCCCCTCAGATGTAGACCATCCTTGGAATTCCACGTGCAGAAAATGTCTGTGTGGTGTTTTTTTTTTTTTTTACTTGCATTTAAATGTAAAAAAATAAAAATAAAATACTCCTGAGAAAGGGTTTGGTCTGGATCACGACGCGCGCCATGATGCGTTATACTGTAATGCGCCTTTCTTCATTATTCATTCTTTCTTAATTCTAATACAAGTAATACGCGTGCAGCTTCCCGGAAAAACAATAGGCTAAATAGGCAAAAGAAAAAAAAATTACAAATAATATAATATATACATATATACGCAATTAAAAGCTGTGCACAAAAAACGCAGAAGGTTTAAGCGCGTTCTTTTTGGGTACGTTACCATCACAGCTGATCTCCCCATAACGCATAATTAATCCTGCTAAATAGCCTAAGTAACACATCCAGACGACTTTTTTTCTTCCTAATTTAGATTTTTTAAATTAATAATATATTTAATCATGATTTTTGGTCAGCTCACTGCTGTAAATCCTAACCTAACAAAATCACACTAACTGAATACCATATAAAAATACCTATAAATAAATAATTTATAAGCCCAGAACAGATCAGACACCCAAAATCTCTCTTCTGGTAAGTCTAAAAAACATTGTAAAATTTTTCTACTAAAGAAAAATCCTTGTGCTGTGCTTGTTTTGGGTAATAATTAGGTCCTTGTTTGTGGATACACACCTGCACGTTTGGAGAGAGGCGCGCCTGTGCGTCAAGAAGCTCCTGCGCTCTTTGTGGATATCCTCAATTTCTTTAACTTTTCCCTTTGGTTTATTTAATTAATTTCTACATATATACCCCACTCTAAAGTTAATTTTCCCCCCTTTATTAAAACCTGACTCTTTGGAGCAAGTGGCAGCATCTGGCAAGCTCTCAATAACCCTTTTTACACTCTGTGCGCCTACAGCTGTCTCCATAGAGTCAGCTGCTTCTCTGTAAGGGCTATTTGAATGTTGGGAGGCTGGAATATTTGAATGTCACTAGGGGAGAATGTGGGTAGTCTGAGGAAGGGGCTGCATAATAAATGGTTGTACATGTACCATTTTTGGGGGGCAAGTAGTAGCTTGTGTGCCTGTGGTGCCTAATGGGACCATTTGGACCCACCAGGGTTTTCCATAGGGCAAGAAAATGGTATGGTCCAATGTGAACACCCCTACACAGAGATCTGACATGGAAGTGGCCCTTTTGCAAGGATTGCTGGGAAGAAGAACTACAGTCGAGATTTGGACCTTGGAGAGGAAGGTAGCCCTCTACAAAGGTAAGAAGAGCTGTCTTGGCCAATCCATAGGCCACCAGTGGATGGATGGGGTTATTGGAAGGTGTTATGGCTCATATTTATGTCTGTGGATGTGTTATATTGGATTATTATGGGTTGAAAATAAAAGTAAAGAACATTAGGCTGGGCACAAACAAGGAAATATGGAATGGCTGCTAGGGGGAGCTATAGCTGAGCTATGAGATAGGCTGGGTGGCTGCTGTGCTGTGGAGAATATGTGGGCCATTTTCAATACTCACATTGTTAAATACAGACAGGAAAGCCTTGTAGTGTGTTGTAAATGCATAGTGAAGAAGTTATTCCAGTTTTTATTTCTTGGTCTGAGGTCTTCTGGCCAATGCAATGGCTAATATTAGCAGCCAGGCTATGCTCTGTAAAAGAAGGAGATAAAACCGTTAAAAAAGTACTACATAAAGAAGGAGAGACTCTCACATGGAATATATCAATGCAAATAATGTCTCATGTGCACTTTGTGTAACTTTGCTTGTCAAATAGATGGTATTTACTCCCAGTGTGTGTGTTGACAGAGAGCTTTTAAAGATGGCCGCTCTCTGAGGAGTGAAAGTATCCGAGGTTGCTTACTTCCTGACTCATTCATGCCGAGTTTAACAGCGGCCTCAAGGTTGAGGGTTAAAAAACGTGCACCGAAAACAATAAATTAATTGATTATATAAGGAATAATGCACATATTTAAGGCAGGGAGATTGTGTATTTAAACCTATTGAACTTATTGTACAGACGAAAAACTTGTTTGTGAGTTGATTTTGACAGACTGGGTGTGTGCGGTGTGGGTGTGTGTGTGTGTATGTGGGGGGGGGGGCAGTAGTGTACACCTTGGTCTAGAGTGTGTGGTTTTAAGGTTTCACATGCATGTAAACACACAAATAATCTATTATCTAGTCTGCAAAATGTAATGCTGTAGTGATCATTAAGTATTATTAAAAATGAATGTTTTTTAATCACTTTTATATAATATTAATATTATTCTTTTGCATTATCTTCCTACACCCCCCCCCCCCCCCCTCCCAAAAAAAAAGGCTTTAAAGAACAGTTTAAATATTATATACGTTTGCTTTGGTGATGCAGATTCCTTTTTCAAAGAATATTATGTCCTCTTTTATATATTTATATAAATATATATATTTTTTAATTAAACTTACATTTTTTTTAACTATTAACCCTTTCCTCACCTAGCAATCATGATTGGTTGTTATAAAACAGGAAAACCTGAAGGAAAACAGGAAATTCCTACGACTACAGAGTTATAAAACTTCATTTTAGCTGAACACACACAAATATAAAACAAAAATAAAAAAAAGAAGTAATAAACAAAAGAAGTAATAAACTTGGTGATCGTTCATTCATTTAAGACAAAGGCTAAATTGACACCACAACATTCATCCTAAACTGTATTCAGTGCAATGAAAGGGTTAATCTGAGAACAAAACCTTTAAAAGAAGCAGATATAGAAAATTAAATAGAAAATAAAAAATCTATTCAGGCAAAAAATATTGTTTCCATGTTTGTAAGTCACATTAATCCACTGGTATTTACGAGAGCTGCATTTGTGCATCACTGGATCTAATTTTTACTTGGTGGCTAAAAGTGTCTGGGAAGTAAAGGGTTAAATTTGAGCTCAGGCCTTAAGGCACAGTGTCTTTTGTGTTTGTGTGACAGTTTGGTCATAAATTGAGAAAATGTAAATCACCGCCCCCTATGGTTTGCTTAGAGAACTGGCTTTGTTGCCAAAGCTGTATGGTGGCGTGAACAGATTTTAGCCAAAAAAGAAAAAAAGAATAGTGTGTCACGTGTGTGTCCTCAGTGAGTAAGTGATTAGGTGTGAGCAACAACCATTTTGACAGTGTTGGATTTTAACCATAAGCACACATTGAATCAGAGGGATCTCTGTGGTTAAAGCCCTGGACTATTGATTTGGAAGGTCCAAAGTTCAATCCTCAGCACCACCAAGTTTCCACTGTTGGGCCCCTGAGCAAGGCCCCTCAACCTTCTACTGCTCTGATGTATGGTAATAATAACAATAATAAAGTAAGTCGTTCTGGATAAGGGTGTCTGCTGAATTTATTTATTTATTTATTTATTTATTGCTTTTCACTAGTACTAGTTTTTCACTTTGGCTGTTTTTGCTGTTGGTAGGTCGATAAACCCAATTCTTTAATAATTAAACTGACTTTCACAATAATACTTTCACCTTTGGTATGCATACTGTAAAGTATGATGTTTTTAAGAATTTAAGTTTCATTTCTGTTTCTTTGGAAACACCTGTCACTAATACCAGAGAAAAAGCCTTTATAAAGGCCCGGATGTGTGTGCAATTACACAAACATGTGCAGAAGTTCACCACCTCACAAGAATGCCAGAATCATACCAGGCATTTTGGTGAAAGTAGTGAGAGAGCTAATGAACATATTTTAATGATGATCAGTCTTATAATTGATGGGTCTTTATTATTTAAAACCCCCAGGCTGGGCATTTTAACTTCGGGTTTCTGCTTTCTCTACTGTGAGTCAGTGATGATGTACTTCATATAGAAATATACAAATACATTTTTCATGCCATCTAATGCATTTGCATTTATATTACAAAAAGTTTTCTTTAAAATTTTTTAATTTTATAATTTTATTAAAAACAAAACAACTAAAAAGCAATATCAAGGATTTCGATGCACTTAATGTTAATGGTATGTTCTTGATATGTCAATTTCGATTCAACAATGTTTTTATTGATTTTTAAACAGAGACATTACATACAAAGTAAACGTGTAGTGTGTGTTCCAAGGCACACTTGTATAATCTGGATTTATAAACCCCTTACACACAGAGATGTCAATTTCTGATTGGTCATATAAACTTTAATCTAAATTTTTATTTAAAAAAGAAAAGAAAAAAACACTACTAGTATATTACTGATTTATGTATAGTAGTTTTTTTTTTTTTTTTTACTGTTGTTACTCACTAAAGTTTGTACTGTACTGTTTAAGATATTCAGAGGTTGAGTTTAATCTTCATTCTGCCATGTCCATTTTTGAACATAAATATATAATAACACTTTAACTGGCTATTAGTTATAACATGACCTTAAGTAACCTCTTTTTGTTTTCTTGCAGGAATTCTTCTTACGTGAAAAGACACTATTACTTTTGGAATTTCCTGTGAACACACACTCCCCAGAGAAGACTGCAACGTAAGGACCAACTTTTCACTAACCGAAACTCAGGGCCAAATCAGTCCCATTTCCTGTCAAAGTTTTAATGCAATACAGAAGTTTGATCTTTATACATATGAAAAATATACATAACATATTAAAATATTGACATACTCATAAGAAATCAAAAGAGTTTTGAATGTTTGTGTCTTTAAATGACAACTTAAAACATACTGTTTCTTCAGCACTTTAGTTAACCCCTAAAACCCCATCCCAACAGTGTTTGACTGATGTTACACAGTTAATAACCTACTATCCGAGTGTAAGGATCTATCCAGTGACGGAAACTTAAGCACTTTTGTAAGTTTCTTTGGATGAGCTCGTCTGCCAAATGTAAATTATTTATGTCAGGTAGAAAATAACTGGCACTCACAGCGTTAAACATGCAGGTATCGTCCTCCCTCATACTGGTGCTCGGTATCAGATTAATGCTGTAACGGCTGTCAGGTTGTAAGGCATCCATATACCCAACTGATCCACAAGATACATACATCACTATGTAGTAAATAAACTATATTACACCTTATTCCCATAAAGCACTTAACAAAAAAATTGAGATGTGTTCAAGTCAAACCGGGACTTGTAATGAAACCTGATTGACATTTACAATAAATAATAAATAGTGGAGTGATGAGTCTCTTAGCTGCAGTAAATCATTTGAATAGTGCAAACACTTTAATGACGATCCCATCCGAGGCTTAGAGCCCACTGCAGTCGTTACTATAAACATTAAGCAAGTAAATAACTTGTCATCAACTCGCAGAAGAGAGTCATCTGTCTAGCCATGTCCACATGTTTGGGCCATTAAAGGAGTCCCTGGGAGGCCGGTGTTTCAGATGTGATGCAGTCAGTCTGATCATGGCTCTAGCATACTGACAAAACCTTCTACACTGTATCCAAACATCAGTGAAACACTGGGATGAGTGCAGTGGGACGATACCTGCATGTTTAACGCAGGGGATTATATAGAGAAATAAAGGGGGTTATTTTTACTCTCAGAACTGTGTTCTGTTATTCTGCACAATCAAAAGTCTCGCTTTGACTTGAACGAGTCTTGCAGTCCACCATAATCGCAAATGTCCATGACAAAATCATGTCTAAAACCTCCTCTACATTTAGACAAATTATGGTTCAAGGGCTATTTATTTTAGGGTTACAGTATTTAAAAAAAAAGAAAAATGCAAATCACTTCTGGATTGTCACTGAGGGTCACTTTTATTGTACCGTATCACTAATCCATGCATTAACACCTTAATGAAATGCCTTATTTCCACATTATGAATATTTAAACCAGACTATAAAGGGGAGTCATGTTTATTTTAGGCTTAAAAAAATACATAAAAAAATAATAGTAATTGATATTATTTATGAGTTAATAATGATAATTAAAATTCCATTTCAGTTTCTTTTCTATTTCCTTGGAAAATATTCAGACAAGCCCATAATTAACACCTTTTGTATATATTATACCACAGACACATGCTTTATGAAGGTCAGGAATGGTAATCATACACACACCCCCAAACCACTGCCTTAAGAATTTCAGATGAGATCAAAGAAATGTCAGATTAATTAAAAACCTAATTAAAAATCATACTCTTTATTCAATGTAGGATGCGAGAGCTAAGAATAAAACAGTTTTTTTGACTTGCGTGCATCGCTACAAACTTGAAGGGGAAAAAATTGTGCATGCCCTTATGTTTGTCTTAATTACCTCCTCAATTAATTGAGCTGCGTATCACAATTTGTCTGTGTGGCAACTAATGTATTTTTATATAAATTATTATTTAAATTTATATGTTTGCATTTGAGGTGGGAAAGTGCTGCTGTTCCTGTATAATCCTGCAGGTGGTGCACTCTAAACTGGGAATAAAATAATTGCCAAGTTAGTTTAGAACTTAGAAATTAATATTGAATCGGGGTATTCATAAAATCATGATAATTATAGAATGGAAATACAAATCAAATCAGCACCCAGGTCTCGTGATAATATGGTATCGAGCAACCCATTGGTGATTCGCTTCACTACTAGTCCATGTAATAGAGGTAAAATGCAAACATGCCTATATTTTGCCTGATCTAAAGTAAATTCTAGTACAGGGAGAATAACTTTATTAAAAGTGATATTAAGTGATGCTGTTCATTTACTGCTGATGCTTTGAGCAGTCACGTGGATTTGACTTTACTCTCTTCACCCCATGATGTAGGAATTTCTTGTTAAGGTGTTGGCTTTTGTTTTATCTGGATTCACAAGCTCTAGTAGAATGTCGAATGTAGGGTGTTGACTGATGGCCTTGAAGAGGTAATTATTAGTGTATTATTAAATGAAAGAAGGGCTAATTAAAGAATTAGGAATGACTACTCTTATAATTCAGATAATTAGTTTGAAAGTTGTTAAAGACAACCTTTGTAAATTGCAGAGAAGCCAATGATCAGCGATTAAAACAAAGTCTTCTTCTGCCAAAAGAATAAAGACGACGACGCATTCTTTTTTTAATTTTAAGATTTTTAAAAACAATTAAATAGGCCTCATCATAGAATCTGCCATATTCCAAACAGTATGGATAATTAGAATAGTGATTAAAATGCTACAGTTTCCACCCTAAGCAATGGATTTGTGAATAATTATGTCAAAATGTCATCATGTCAGTTCCTCTTTTATACGACATTTAGAATCTGTTTTGAAATCTTCCACCATTACTCAAAGTGCTACCACAGTGCAATGTCATGTAATTACATCATCTTTAAAAAGGTGAAGTTCTAATAATATACCACGATGAAAAAAATTAAATAAATAAATAAATGAATAAAAAGTCTTATAAAAAAGAAGAAGAGAATCACAGTTTTTATCTGTCCACAAATTCTAGCTGCACATATAGTACAGCAGGTCATACAGGTTGCCATACTGTACCTACAATCCAAGCATTAAAACCTCATTAATAATACTTAAAACCTAGAGTTTGTCTAAACAGCAGCCGGGGACAGACTCTGTCTTTAGAGCTTGTCACAGTTGTTCTGGTGGGCAGCTGCACAGAATTCGATTGCAGTGTGAACAGCTGTCCAGCAGCTGCCGTGACAATGTGAACAGTGTTAAAGTATTCGCACCACATTCCCCAACCGTCAGCTCTTTGTTTACTTATCTATTCACACCGCACTTTCTTTTTTTATGTCGGTATCTGGACATTCTAGTTTCCTCTCAATGCCTCATCCAACAATGGCATCCATTTCCTGAACATTTTTCTCTAGACTGCTCCTTTCTCATTACGCACAGGTCTAAAAAGCGAATACATACTTCTGAATCGCTGCTAACCAATTGCAGCGCGGAGTGTGGCAGCCATTTCCTGAGCTGTAAGAAAGGACTGCGGAACGGCTGCATTTTTAACCCCCCCCTTCCTCCTTCTCTTCCTCCCCGCCCTAACCCAATGAGCATTGCTCAGATATGCGTCACTCCCTCACCCTGGCCATATATAGCAGAGAGGCAGGGGCGGTCTCTCCAGCCAGAGGCTGAGATAGTGGCTGCCTGCACGAAAAACACAGCAGCACCATTAGGAAGGGAACAGCTACAGACGTTAAAGCAGGTAAGATCCTTAGCTTGGGCCCGTTTTCTGTTTTCCTGTTCACTGTTTAATCAGCATGCCTCGTGTTAAGTCAGTTTGTTGTTACTGATCGAGCTTCGTGATTGGGGTTGAGAGCGTGAGCATCAGGGTTGTTTTCATTTTGAGCTAACCAGCTAAGCCTGACATTGGGCAGTGCTTCAGTGCAGCATAGACTCTAGATTAGGTAACCTAATTCATGGAGCTATGTATAAATATATTCTAAGGGCGTCATTCTCATATGGCAGTTCTTTCTCCGAATGTCTGTCACATGTTAAAACAGTGGGTAGAAGAAGGCCAGCTAATTGTTTGTGGTTTGGGATTACAAGCGATACAGTCTATGATTCACTGTTGAATGAAAATCAATCATATATGACATTAAAGTAGACTCTGTTTACACTTCAGGAAAGAAAGCCAACTGGCCTCCAGTAGCCTATATGATGCTTTATTTAAATCTGGTTTGGAATAAATCTATATAGACTTCCCTGATGGTTTAGAGTTAGATTTTCCATGAACAACTCCAGTATGTACTCTAATAATGATCGAATCTCGGATCAAATCTTGGCTCTCAAAGCTGATCCGTAATTATGAGTGTATTTTTTGGCACATTCTCCGCTTCTGTCCACGGTTGTTTCAGAACTGGACAGCAACCTTCTCCATCTGGATGGATGGTAACAGAAGTAGATAGTTAGATTATGAACATGATTATTGAAATATCTAACGTGTGTAGTGAATTATGGCTCAGATTTCGATAATTAATATTAGAAGTCAGTGGTTGTGCAATTCTCATTGGGGTTTTTAACTCATGTTTCCTTCTTTTTTTTTCCTTTTCCAGGGGACCAAGGGCTCGTTAGACATCAAAAAGCCAGCGACCCCTCTGCATCCATGGCAGACAAGGAGCAAATTAAACAAACTGCGGCCAAGGTGCTAGGTTATGTGGAGAAAGTGTCCTCCTTCGCCTCCTCCATCGATCCCCTGTTTGGCATCGTGACCTCGCTGGTTGGTGTAGTGAGGAAAGGCCTGGTCGAAGAGGAAGCCCATGAGCTAGACAAGGACTTTAAGAAGATTCATGCCAAACTGGAGAGCATCTCTCAGCAGAACAAGCACATGCTCCGCCAAATCCGCATCCAAGAAATCAACGAAACTTTTGGCAAGTACGAGGAGTACATCAAGCACCAATACGGTGCCTTCAACAAAATGGTCGAACGGGTCAGGACGCACCCTGACAATGCCGAGCACTACATGGAAGAATTTAAGGATACTTATGAAAAGGACAAAAGCGACCTGGGCTTGGACGTATTCTATCGAGGCATCACTGGAAAGAAGAATCTTTTTGCGAGGCCAATTCTGGACGTTTATTTAGAGCACTGCGACAGGGAAAGAAGGGTCATGGAGGCTAAATGCGGTCAACTGGCTCACCTTTTCCAAATCGGTCTCATGGCACTGATGGCCTACTACGCAGTCACGGAGGATGATGAGGATGAAGTCAGGGATAAGTGGACTCAAAGGGTCCTCGACATTCAGGCCAAGATGCAAGAAGCCCTGGACGAGTGTAACTAGTAGGAGTCATGCCAAATGCACTGAAAGGTTGTTAAACCACAGCTGTCTTAGTTTCTACTGCTTTATAATGGAGACAATTATAAACAATCAATGCTATTTATATTATAGGCAATAAGAAAACAGTTTCTTTCTATTCTTGTATTGTTTTTGATGCCTTTTTTTGGCTTAGCACTTAAAATTCCAATCATTTTTTATTCACTTTGAGGAGGTTATGCAAGAACTGTTACATGATATATAAATGTTAGGTGTTGCTGAATGGATAGTCATGCAAGCTGGACTCGTGTATTTCATTTTTTTAATTTCTTCACTTTGCCTGACTGTTTCCAATACATTGTAACTGTGGACCATACTGTGCAGAAATAAATATTTGTCTTTTCCAAGTAAAAATTCTGCCTTTTGTTTGATTGATTATTATCTTAGTTCGTCTATTAATGTAGTTGTTGTAAAAGTCTAAGAATACGTTTTGATATATTTTAAGGGAATGTAGCTCACTGAGCATTTCAGATACTCGCCATGGAGCAGAATGCAAATGAGTGTTTTGCATTCAGTCGGATACTGAAAGCTGCAGGCTTTACAAAGGATTGCGTTAGTGTCACTGCAGTATATCTAAGTGGATCTCTATAAGAAATAACCCTAAGGCGTTTCCAGGCTCTTGGCATATACATAAATATTCACCCCATGAACTTTTGTCTGGAGAAATAGGTTTAACAGGAATTACATTATATGACATTACATTAAAAAAATCTCTGAATTCTGTACTTCTCATAGAACCAAATATGTTCTACTACAATTTACTTTGTATGGTTTGTATTTGCAGTACATCACCTGTTTTGAAACAGACTGCGCCTGAATAAAGGTATAACATGGTTAAAGTATATCTTCTTCTCCTCGTCAGGCCAACGTTTCTCTTTTAGGTCATGGCTGACATTGAGATCTTGGAGGACCGAGACAAGCTGAAGCGAGGCCTGGTGAAGGTGCTGGAGTGTGTAGCCACCATCTCCTCAGCAGCAGCTGTGGTGAACCCCATCTTCGGTGTGGCAGGCTCACTGATCCGCGTCGTCCTGCACCACGTGGATGATGAGGAGATTCAGACTCTTCGACGTGAGTTCGGCAGCGTGAACCGAGCCCTGGATGAGCTTTCAGTGCAGAACCGTGGCACATTGCTCCAGATCAAGAAGGAGACATTGGACGGGCAGTACAGCCGTGTGGAGGAGAACCTACGCAACCAGTTCCGTAAGTTCATGGAGGTGGTGGAGGCACGGCCCGCGCACAAGGAGCGCAAGCGCGATGATTTCGAAGAAAGCTATGCCAACGACCTGGGCGACCAGAACCTGCACACGCTCTACGACGGTGTCATGGGCAAGCCCAAGCTCTTCAGCCGGCCCATCCTCGAGGTCTACATGACTCACTCTCAAGGAGATCGGAGGGTGATGGAGCGCCTGTGCACACGCCTCACCTACCTGTTCTGTATCGGCCTCATTGCTCTGATGGGTTACGCTGCCATCATCGGTGATGACGAAGAGGGTCTGAGCGAGGAGTGGGCTGAGAAGATGGAAAACGTTCAAGAGAGGATGCAGGAGGTGCTCCGGAGGTGCAAGTGATTTTTTTTCCCTGATCGAAAGAAACAGAGGACTCCTTATGTAGTTCATAGAAGTCTATGCTGTGTCTGATTAGGTCTTCTCCACTCACTTCTCTTTGTCATGTATTCGATATTCTCTAGGGCTTCACTGCTGTTCCTCATGGTGTTTCTTTTTTTTTTTTTTTTTTTAACTCACTCTCCTTATCATCCCCTCTGTTTTCTTAGATGCTGTCACATACACTGCCCCCTGGTGTAAGAACATGATAGTTCATTTATTTGGTACATTCTCATACATATAGTACATACAGTCTCACTCATTCCACCTGAGGATTTTTTCTTTATTGTTTAAAGAATACTTTAAAGCCAAAGATTTCTTATCGAAGTGGTAAGGGTTTGACAGCCAACTGCTGATTGATTGAGATTTGATTGATCTACAGTGTCCTTGGAGGGTTATACACCATTTTGATTAAATCCCCATCTGCATATAAATTTTAGTTATGAGATCATATTCATTTCTCATGTGATTAAGCTTGATAACCTGACCTTGTTTTATCATCACATCTATCAACTGGGCTGGATTGCTCATGTGAGCATTTTCAAATAGTTTGTGTTTTTTAAAAATATAAATATATATATATATAAATATATATATATATATATATATATATATATATATATATATATATTTATATTTTTAAAAAACACAAACTATATATATATATATATTTTTTTTTAGGGGTACCCCCCCCCCCCCTTTTTTTTAAGAAATAGCCATATGTGTGACTGTGGCTATTAAGAGACCGATTTTTGAAAGCCAATATTTCCCGTTAGTTAATGTTTAATATTATAAACAAAGCCTAGGCCTTACATAGAATCTTGCACTTTCAGCTTTATGGACATTGTAAAAGGAGTATGATGATGATGCCAGAACTTCAAGCTTAATATAGGACTGTATTTGCCCAATTTACACCAACATACAGTATACTATATTTCAAATCTTATATCACTAAACCAAAAACAATGTCACTCTTTACCGATTGTGTGTGTGTGTGTGTGTGTGTGTGTATTGTCACATCCACATCCAGCTGTTTGAGATTCATCCATTCAACAGAACTTCCTGTACTTCCTGTGGTTCTACTACAGCTTTTAAACAATCTAGAATGAAGAATGTCGTGCATCTGGTATTGTGAACACTAACTACTTCTTCTTCTTCTTTTTATTTTTTTATTTAAATAATCTGAACACTACTTAGGTTTAAAACTTTGGTTTCAATGTTGGATTACGGAGGAACACTCACAGCTTACACTACACGCTTCTGGTTTACAGCATGCCTTTGCTCATGTTAACATGTAAAAACACTAAAGCCTTATGAGACTAAACACTACAAACATCCCAAGTACATGTTTTTCTTTAAACCCATTGCAGTCTTGCGTTACTGTATCAGTATGGCATTCTATGTGATTTTACTTTGCGTTGGCTACACTACATGAGGTAGTACATGAGGTAATGGTCCCAGACTTGTTCTTAATGCTGCAACAGTGGAATAATATTGAGAGGTTTAAAAGTCTGAGGCTTTTTTTTTTTTTTTTTTACGTTTGGCCTCAAACACAATCCTCATAGTTTCTTGACAAGGACCAAACAATTAAATAAGAAAATCTAAAAACTTCAGGAAAGAACGTTTAAGCCTATTGTTACAGAAATATGTATTCTTTTTCAGATTTGTGCTCCAGTGTCTTGCTCATAACTGTACTTATACTTGCATTATATATCTGCAGCATCGATTTAGATCAACCTGCTTAAAGTACATGATCATCTTCCCTGGTCCATTTACTGAACCCTGCCATTAGTGCCTCCTGCATATATTACACTGTTCCTTATATCAGCTTTCACTTTCTTTTATAAATCTATTACTGCCTTTACTCGTCTGTGCACGTACATATTGAACAATTTGTAGATAACTTTGTCAAGCTTATATACGTTACTGAAATCTACAGACGCACTTATAAAATAAGAGAAGGTTATAGATCTTTTTTTTTTTTTTAATAAACAATTCATTGTCTCTGGACCAGAAACAATGAAAGGCATTGTAAAAATGAAGATGCTTTCCTGTTTTTCCTTTTGTTTAAAGATTTTTTTTAGTTGCTGATCAAAGATGTACATGAAAAAAAAAAAGTTATGCACTACCAATAAAGATATGGATGTACGAATGCAGAAAATGGCTTGGATTATTTTCCACAAGTACACATTAAAATGATCGTTTATCGTTTATTCTCTCTGTAATCAATTTTGGTTGAATTTAAAGCTTACATTTTGTTTTGGAACAATGAAGTGTAATACTGTGAATCGTGACTCAGCATTAAATTGCAACGTGTGACGTCAAACAAGCCGTACAATTCCACCTACTGCCACTAGATGCCGCCATTGTCTTTTCAACCACAAGTCTGCATCATATGCCAAGGCATATAGAGTAATGTACTGTACATATAAAACGAGATACTGTACACTTTTTATGACATGCAAGGGTTAAATCATTTAAAAAAAAAATACAAATTTCCACCCTGTAGTGTAAACATACAGCATTATATTTCTTAATAATGCATCATGATTTTTCAGCACTGCTCCTACAGCCAGTAGTCTTATTTAATATATTTAACACATTCATTTTTTTTGTGTTAAGCTTAGCTTTTAGAAGCTAATTAGCCTAATCTACATGCTTTTGGACTGTGGGAGGAAACCGGAGTTCTTGGAGGAAACCTAACAAGCATTGGGAAAACATGCACACAGAACCAAGGCGGGAACTGAACCCAGACCCTGGAGGTGCAAAGTAAAAGTGCTAATCGCTTATCCACCGTGCTGCCAAGCTTAACACTTTACCAGTTCATAAAAAAAGTAATTAAATTAATAGTTGCTACAAATAATTAATTAAAGGCGTAAAACCTGTGCCAAGTTGTTGTGCGGACTGGATATTCTGCTGTGGCGACCCCTTGCCGGAAGCAGCCGAAAGAACAACAACCTTTAACACTACCTCTAAAAATGTGGGGTCATTAGCAAACAGATAAAATTGCGTAAAATTAACGTCAGCATGTTTGCCACCTTTCCCTTATGCTGAGCCACTAATGAATCTTTCTAGCACTAGAGGTCAGTAAAGATGACAAAGATTGATAGCTAAAAAAGATAAAAATGGATCCTTATTAATTCTCAAAGAAATAACAGAAATGCAGAAAAAGGTCCAGACAATTTCACAGTCTGAGGCTTGGTCCGGAGATCAGGTTACTGTCATAATTCTCTAATATTTATATTAGTTTACTCAAGAGAAACATTCTTGTAGGTAGACTGATTACTTTAAATTGTAAGTGTGAATGGTGACATGCTATGGACAGGTGTCTTATTCGTCTTGGACCCAGTGTTGAACAAATTGGCCCCAGACTCAGCGTGCCCTGACCAGGAGAAAGCTAATTGGGACATACAGTGTAAGAAGTCCCTCTTACAGTAACTTTGTTTGTTTAGGTTTTGTTTGTTTGATGCTCTTTAATTAACAAAGAATTTTCTAAAAAGTTTCAACATAAGGAGATTTTTATGATTTTTACAAAAATAGTAAATATTACACATCACAATTACTAAAATAAGTAATAGTTAAATTAACTCAAGTTCAGAATGAAATGTGGCATCCTGTACTCATGTACCAGATATTTTAGTTATAATTATTTGTATTTTATAATTGTAATGAGCATTAATATACTGTTCTAAAACAGGAATAAAACATTAATGTCCTATTAGTCACATTATTAGTCCAAATGTGTTTTACAGCATTTTTTAAAGTAAAAATTCAAAGTGTCTTCCTATATTAGCAAATATTAACACAGTGCTTTTAATTATATAAAAACAGTATGTACAGACGCTGACAAAGTGTTATTCATTAAGAAGGAAACTAAACATATGGTTAGATATGACTAACCAAAGACATGAAAAAAAATCCTGGGGCTAAAATGGGAGAAAACCGGGCCTTTAATAGGTTATCTGCATTTTCAATAATAAAAAAAAATAAAAAATTAAAAAAGTATTTCTGAAAGCAGTTACATTTTTAGAGGAAATCTAGCACTCTGTACTGACCCCACAGTGACCTCTAGTGTCAATCTATGGTTACAGCTCTTTGCCATTACTTATTATTACTACTGTAATAAACTGCTTTAAATATTTTGCCTTTACTGAATTGCAGGACAGAATTAAGAAAACGAATGAAAAAAAATCAATGAATAAATAAAATAAACAAAAAACCTGCAGGTGTATAAAACAAAACAAGCCGTTTACTAACCCATATTGGTAGGACGAAGGCCTTTTAATAGACATTTTTATTTTTGGACATACGTTCTGACTTGACTCCAAAATTACAGACTTTAAAGTATATTCAATTACTGCTACAAGAAATTCAACATGCTCCATCTGTTACAATTTGGAATGACAGCAATAAATAAATAATAAAAAAAATCGCACAATCTATGAATTCACACAGTCACCTTAAGTTCTGATTGCAGCACATAAAGTGGGGGTCAGTTCATGTGTGAAAATGATTCCTCATGACCTTAACCACATGATCAACTTTTTTTTTTTTGGTCAGGGCAGTGTGTATAAAAGGTTTGTTCTCTCTATCAAGTTTGTTCTCTCTTTCACTGTGTAAGCGAACTTAAAAAAATATTTAGTAAGGAAATCTCTCAAGTTATACAGTCAAAACCACAAGGTTTGGTAAGTACCATGCCACCTTTAAATACTTTAGTACTTTGTATACATACTGTATGTCAATCAATTTAAGGCCATGGAGCTTTCTGAGTAAATACTTCCCAATTTTTCATGACATTACTAAGAAAGTTTTTACACAAAAGAATTTTACATGGTTATAAATAAAGTGCAAAAAAACCCCATACACAATGCATTACTGGATTGTCTTCAGTGACACTTCAGTAGTTTAATTAATACCTTTCAGTGGTTCAGCAACAAGGCCCACCCTTGTGCGAGGGATGGTGGGATAAATTAGTGTAAAAATGTGTATAGTGTCACACCAGTGTAGAAACCTGACCTCTAAATGTATTGACCCTTCTGGCAAATACTACAGAAAAGAGGTGAGAGAGAAGTGTTTGTCCTGATATTGTGCATCACAGCTTCTGGTTGGACAAATTAAAAGAACTAGGTCACTCGACTCAAGACCAGCGCATAAGCCTGTCTGAGTTGCACTTGTGAAACAACAACTAATCACTGATCACTAGAGGGTGTAATGGCATCCAAACATCACGGTTCAGTACCAACCTCGGTTTAGAAGTCACGTTCAGCATGGATAAATATGTTTTAAGCAGAGTAAAGAACTGAAACTTAATTCATTATGACTTTATGTACAAATATAAACTTATAATCACTTGTAAACAGTTGCAAACTGGCCATCATTTCCTAAACACATAAAGAATGCACCAAAGGCTCCAAAAATTATCTCTTTCTTAAAAAAAACAAACAAACAAAAACCATATGTCTAGGTATCTTGGTGAATGATATTGTTTAGGAACAGTAACACTAGCTATATCTATATCTTAATATTTGAAAGATGTTATATTAGCTTGAGGCATTCAGTTTCCCGCTTTGTCTTTTGAACATGTCTAGGTCAAAAAATGACACCTGACAAATTACAGCATTATATTTCACATAAACCTGTTCATCTGTCTTTACAAACCTGTAAATTCCATATATCTGAAATGATATTTAAATATATGGTCCTCAGTGACACACTGGTTGTTTATCTTGGCTGTTTTTTTTTTCTTTATATTGGTTTAAATTGTTAAACATGATTTTTTTTTTAAAATACACATTTATATTATCATATACAATCTAATTTAAAATGTATATAAAATAAGTTCAAACATTAATTCCAATTAACTAACTTAATAGAAAAAATTACCGGGCGCTACTTAAAGCTGGACTGTATTCGCTTAAACCACAGCCTGCACCAGACTGAACGTCATGTTCCAACAGTACAAATATGAATATGCATAGCATTACACCGCACCCGTTATTCATGACCGATGGCACATCAGTATCGTTCCAAATGGCCAATCACTGATCATCACTGCTCGAACAACCCAATCAAAGATCAGTTTTGTCCCTAATGAACAAGAACTGATGATAAATTACAGATCACTACTGGTCCAAATAACCAATCACAGTTTTGTTCCCCACCAAGAAACGCGGATCATTATTCTTCCCAATGACCAAGCTTTGATCACAAATCACCGATGACTATTGTTCCCAGTGACCAATCACACATCACAATTTGTTAGGACTGACCAATCACAGATCATTTTTGTTATCAGTAACTAATCAATACTCATTAATCATAGTTGTTTCAAAAGACCAATTACTGATCACTAATGTTTGTTTATCTGAACACTTGATAGAATCTGCATTCTTTGATAGAAATAATAGAGTTCTTATGAATGCGTAAAAAGCTTATTTGTGGTGCTAACCAGAATGATTACTGACTCTCACTTACTCACTCACTATACCACTATACTTTACTCATCGTCTATACCGCTTCATCCTGTATGCAGGGTCCTACAGCCTATCCCCGGAGACGTAGGGCACGAGGCGGGGTACACCCAGGACAGGGTGCCAATCCATCGCAGGGCACACACATCCATACACCTATATGCTCACTCACACACTACGGGCAATCTGGGAATGCAAATTAGCCTAATCTGCATGTCTTTGGACAGTGGGATGAAACCGGATAACCTGGAGGAAACCCACCGAGCGCGGGGAGAAAATGCAAACTCAACGCACACAGACCTTGAGGTGGGAATCAAACCCGGACCCTGGAGGTACGAAGCCACAGTGCTAACCACTAAGCCACCGTGCTCCCCAAGACAGATGAATAATTTATTATTTCCTGCCTTAAAAAAAAAAAAACTGAAGCAACGTTAGCTTCCTTTTTTCCTAAAGCTGGTTAGTTAGATATGAATATATAAAGTTTTGAGGAACGGATTTATTTTTTCTGAAACCTGACAATTTGCCAAGTTAATTACACAATGTACTCAAAAATCACAAAGTGTAGGATTTCAAAAGACAACAATGCAATACATTCCCCTAAGTCAGAAACACACTTTAAAACCCCTCTGACATTCCTCTCAAGGCCAGTAAAACAGGTTTGGGGGCCTGCGTTTGAGGAAGGTTACACAGAACATGCCTGAATGCTGATTTATTGATGTTAACCCATAATCACTATAAAAAAAGGAGACATGTAAAATCCCTCTGCCTATTTAGCTTCTAAAGGGAATACCGAAACATCAAGTAGTGTAATAAAATAAAAAATAAGAAAAAACACTTATAGTATGATAGTAGGTGAAGCATTATGTATCATTTATACTCTATTGTACATGGCAAGACTCATACGCTTTAAGATGTATTTATTCCATTAAAGGCCAAAACACTGACATATCAGACCTAATATTGCAATTTCATATCTATCTACAATTCTTTAAATTAGATGCTTGTGATCCTGTCGAGGTCAGGGTGGTGAGCCCAGCTCCTGTCGCAGGTTGAATAAATAATTGAGGCGTGACCTTTATGTGGAAACAATGTTTACATATAAATTTCAATACTTTTTTTTTTTTAATTCCTACTGATCGATTCTCAGCTCATCAAAAGAGAAAAGGCAAGTCTCGTGTGTATCCAGTCTACAATCTTTCCAAATATCCTGAGTATCACCATTATTCCCAACAGTGTGAAAAAGCATCCTAGAAATTATGACATCAGTTATCTGATATTTCTCCATCAATAATTCATCAAGCACCTACCTTTTTTGTGTGTGCTGGTGGGAGAATTATCAATGGAATGCGTGTGGCCGGTGGATCGGAGAAATGCTGCGCACCATGCGTAAATATCCTCCTCTCCAAGGATCACGACACAGCTCAAAGACAAGTGTTTCAAACAGAAAAACAAAAAGCAAACAAATTCAGACTTTAAAAAAAGCAATGAAAGACACGGTGTGTTAGTGAGGTGTGATTAAAGCAGAGAGAGGTTTTACCCGACTGTCACGAAGAGCTTCCCAAAAATGGCTCATGGCTCAGTGCGCACGACTCTCTCTCTCTCTCTCTCTCTTCCCCTCTCTCTCTCTCTCTCTCTCTCCCTCTTTTCCATACGCACCATTCCTCTCCGGATGCTTCCCCCTTAACACACGACTAAACCTGGAAAACTTAAGGGACCTTCCTTATTTCCTTTCTTTAAAGAAGGATTTGTTCCTGCTGAAACATTTGGATTTGTGACTCTTCATCAGGTAATGCCATCTCTCCTTCTGTTCTTATATTCATATCGTCCCTGCAGCTGAGGGGATTTTAAGGTGTGTCTCTTTGAAAGGGCCCTAGAATTGTTTTTACTTCTAAGGATATTTAAAAAAAAAAAAAAAAGAAGAAGAAGAAGAAGTGCAACAAATGTAACCAACTCATTTTTTTAAATATTGGTTTTCATTGAATTTTTTTTTTAAATAGGGCGAGCTAAAAATAGCACATTTCCCAGCCTACATGAAAGGTGGCATTTCCATGCGTCATTATTTATTTATTTGTCTATAAATAAATCTTTTTGTTTTATTTGGAAAACCTATTATTCCTCGAAAGTTCAGCTGATGCGTCATGCTTTTGATTTTTTATTTATACATCATATCACAAAATAGCATCCTAAACATAAATCTGACTTGTAGATATTTCTTTCCTTTTGTCCCTTTCTTAAGTGCTTTATCATCGCATCTAACTTACCATCGCATAAACTACTGAGTATCTTTCTTAAAAAAAAGAAAGAAATGTATTTATCACTGTAATAATGATTCCAGATGAACAAGACTGCATGTTCCTAATATCCTTTGCTTGGTTGTTGATTTCAGCCATGCCCAGTCCATTGGAGAAAGTGGTGGCACAGAAGAAGGAGGCCATCGAGGCTGTGATGGAGCTGTTCGAGAAAGGAGCCGAGGTCCTGGCTAGCACCGTCGGGGAGATTTTCCCGCTGTGTGAAGCCGCTGCGCCCGTCCTGAAGCTTGCTTTGGACAACGTTGAAAGCAAGGAGGTGTTCTATGTCAAGGAGCAGTTCTTAGTCGTGAGGAATAGGCTTGACGTGATCTCGTCGCAGCTCGAAGACATCAACCATGAGATACAGAAGGGGCGTGTCGATTCGCAATACTTTTCCGTGGAGGAGAACCTACGCAACCAGTTCCGCAAATATCTCGACATCTTGAATGCCAAGCCAGAGTTTCGGGAGGTCAAGAAACGTTTGTTCTTGGATCATTTCAGCAAGACAGGAGGAGAGAGGAACCTCTATGTACTGTACGATGCCCTGATGGGCACAAACACTTTTGGCCAGTCCATCCTGGAGGTGGTGGTGAGATATGAAGCTAAGAACAGGAGGGTCCTTGAAGACTTCTGTGTCCGTATGAAAGAACTCTTCTGCCTTGGGTTGATCGTCTTGCTGGGTCATTGTTCCCTCACTCAAGGTGAGGATATAGAGCAGGAGAAGATCTCTGAATGGAGCGAGAGAATCCAAGAGGTTGAAACCAAGATGAAGGCAGTCATTGAAGAATGTGTGACTTCATTTGCAGAGCAGGCACGTCTGGATGTCCAGAGGCTGGTCCAAGACAAAGAGGCAGGGAGTCTCGAAGACACAGCTCAGGAACTGCTCAATTTCCTGGTGAGGAAGTATGATTGGGTCAGGTGGTCTGTTCGCATTATTAACCACTCAGGAAGCAGCTACCGCAACTGGCGTGCTGGAGACAACTTCCAGTCCGTTACAGGACAGAAATGGTTTGATGTGCTGCAGGTAAACGACACCAACGTAGTCGTGTCTTACTGCAGCAATCCACAGCCTGTTCCCAAAGATAACATCCAGCAGTTGATGGACGGTCTGACAAAGAAGGGAGATGCGAAAGCTGTGGTGGAGAACCTGGAAAAGCATCTGTCTGGTTTTATGGTCCACGCTGTCAGCTGCCATAAACAGAGCTTTGCGGCTTGGAACTTTCCAGAAGAATGTCATTATTGGGAGATGGCCAAGAAGGGCAAGACTGTGGCTCTCTGTGTGCATTCAGATTAGCTGCCAGGTCAAGAGCTTAAATGAGATGCCTTATTGATTTATGGTCATTATAAACTGGACACTTTTAATCATAAGTATAAAAGACAAATAATTGATCCATACATGGTTGTATATGGCAATCCAAGAGGTTTCATAATCATAATATTCATAATCACTGTTTTGTCTTAATGTCCAGGACAGGGCTTAATACCAAAGTCATAATCCTCATTAAGTAGATAAAGGAGTTAACCACAGCATGCACTTTGGCATTATTGAAAAACAACAACAAAAGACTTCTTAAAGATTGGAATCCGCTAAATCTTACTTGCTATGTTACAAATGTCATGCTAGCATATTGTAGCACAGGAATTAGAGGAACGGATATCACGATACTAGAAAATCTTGACCCAGTCATTTGATCGAGTCTTGCCTTTTGCCCATTAAAAGCTATGCAGGTCACCTAGTCTTAGCGTCAGTCTAATTTTTGCAAGCCTTTCTTCACACTTCATCATCGTAAAATATGCTCTTTGTGCACTTTGTTAAAACCAAACAGTTCATGCGGTCTGATGTTTTTTTTTTTTTTTTTTACTCAAATTGGTAAGTAAACATGTATGACCATTTGCAGAGTCAAGTACCTTCCTGAGAAAGTGGACGGGTTTATAAATGAAAAAGTACCAGATGTTCTAGATTGAACTAGAAATCTGACATCACACAAAGGGTGTTCAAGTCAAATCGGGACTTTTGATTGTACAGATTACCAGAACACAGTTCTAAGAGTAAAAACTCCCTTTATTTCTCTATATAATCTCCTGCTGCACTAATGCACTTATCCTAGTGTTTCACTAATGCTTGGATACCATCAAAGTAGAACCTTCCCAAAGGACGCCGGAGACGTGATAGGACTGCCTGGATCTCATCTAAAACTCAGGTGCAAACATGTGGCTTAGAGCAAGGTCATGACTGTATATGGGGGATGTGACTATCGCTACCAGCCGAGTTCCTATAACATGCAATTGTTGTTGGTGAATGATTGTGTGTACAGTCCCCACGAACAGATGGCAAGTTGGTGACAAGTTATCTGTTGATTTTCAAGGATCAGGTGTTCCAATATCTGAATGTTTAAATGCTCAAAACAACTGCAGTGTGCTCCGAGTCACCAAGATCATCCTTCATGGAATTATGGCCTTCTTTAAAAAGTTTGCACCATTCAGATTTTTTTTTTTACTGTGGCTAAAAGTCTCATCACCGCACTGACAGCTTAAAGTTAACCTTAATTCATGAGAAATGTCTAAACAATTCCTAATTGGACTTGAATGCCCCTTGTGCTTAAAGGGCTTGGTGCATTATAAGGATCTTGTACTAGGCTACATATATAAATTTTGGCAGTTATGTATTGCAGTGCAGTTGCCTATTTTTGACCCTATATTTCGCAGATACTGCAGTTTAGAACATCTTGCAGACTAAGCGCCATGAATATCGATTTTGCTGAACAATATGGCAAGAAACATAGCTTTAGGCATTACATGTGCGTGCCAAAGTGCTGCCCTATTAATTCTGTGCAAGACTGCTGTCTCAGGATGGCCTGCCCAGACCTGAACGAGAGAATAAAAGATGTCAGCTATGAATCCAGATCCAGCAGATCACAATTTGAGTCCAAACTCCTACATCTTTGTTCTCCTGCAGAACCCTGACCTAATTATAAGCATTAAACTAAATCCTGAGGACTTGCACCTCCTACATACAATTTTATCATTAGTCTAATTTAAAGAGCACAACTTCAGAAACGGATCTGCTGTCAGTTTACATCGGAACGATGTATCGTTCACATAATCACATTTTCTGCATCCTGTTGTTACACAATATCACGATTTACAAACCGCGAGCTGACGTCGATTGCTGTTAAAGTCTGTGCAGCGGACACGTACACCACTCAAAGCCACGTTTAATTTAATTACGGGATTTGCACGTAAGTCAGCATTTCCCACTGTGCAGGTTTGTTGGTGCAGAGAAGACGAGGCCTAGAATGCTGAAGTCAGCTCAATAAAAACTGGACATTACGCTTGCTGGGATGGTGAGCTAGGGAACCATCCATCATTTCCACCAGAGAAAAGGAGCTATAATAAACGCTCAGGCTAGCAGCATGATAGTAAATTAATATGAACAAAAGTATGACTTTAACATCAGAACCGTGTGATGTGTGTGGTTTATTTCTACGCACACAAACCCTGTGTTACTGTATTAGAATGTGAAACTGTTTCTGCTAAGAAACCCAAAGCGCAGCCAGTGGAAACTCTTGTATTCATTAGTGGTTGAGTGGCTTTTGTCCTGGTTAATGTTATTGATCTGGAAAGCTATTATCTCTGATAAAGGTTTTACTGTGGCTTCCTTCAAGCCTCAGTGTCACAGCCGGAGAACCTGCGCTTCTCTAAACCACCTGGTCGACCGTTAAACATCCTCCTTTCTCCGTTATGCGTCTGTAAGTGTGCGTGTTCAGGTGGCAGATGGCGCTAGTCACACATTTATTGCAGAAAAAGCTCTCTCTCTCTCTCTCTCTCTCTCTCTCTCTCTTTCTATCTATCTATCTATCTCTATCTCTCTATGTGTTTGTGTGTGTAAGTGTGTGTGTGTGTGTTTGATTCCCTGGCTTGACTACTGCCTCTAAGCGCACACGTTCATATTTAAATTATTTAGCAAGATATGAAAGATATACTGTAACACAGAGCACAGAAAAGGAAAGAATCTCCAGATCTGTATACAGACTCTTTGATGAGCCCGGCCTCCTCCAGGAAGAGATTTCAGCCAATATCAATATTTCATAAACAAATGAGTGATTTTATGTCGACTAGGTTTAGAGCACTGCAGGAGGAGCTCGATCAATCCCAGGATGCCTCAGTCCGGCTACATCTGCCAATCGCAGCCAGAGCTAATGATATTACCCATCAGTCAGAGTGGACCATCGACCCACTCACTACTCCCTAAGTGGCCTGATCTGATAAAAAGCATTAAAACATTTGTTCAGTGACACACAGCAGCTCACCGCGAACAGCTGTATAGATTGGCTTTAAGATGTCTGGCAGTATTTTTGGGCATAGGATATATTTGTTTCATTATTATTATTATTATTATTAATAAATATTTTAAAATTATACCTTGTCACTCTAACTTTCATATTCATCCCAATATTTATTAAGGTCTTTTAGTCAAAGTAAATTTTTTCATTAGTATTAATATTAACATCACAAAGTAAGTTTAATTTTAACATTAAACTTTAAAATTGTATTTGCTAATATGGCTTAGGCGACAAATATATAGGACAATATGGTGTCCAGTCCATGCGTGTTATATTCCTCATGCCATTCTTTCATAATACGAGTCCTGAAATATGTCCGCGCCATCAGGGAAGAAAAACTTCACAAGTGTGTTAACCTGGTAATTCAGTACATTCAGGTCGTCAGCTGACTTCATTTCATTGCTGAGTCTCGACCTGACCAACTGAAACAACCCGTGATCATAACACTCAAGTCTCCAGAGGCTTGTACAGTGACCAATGCAAAATGTTTGTGTTGTCTTTTTATACAGTTTTGTTAATTTATAGTGTTACTTAGTTGTCCTAGCTAGTTAAGTTTTATCTTGGCTAGTTTCGTTTAGTTGCTGGATGTTGGATGTAGCACCTTGGTCCTGGAGGAATGTTGTTTAATTTCACTGTTTACTGAACTGTATATGGTTGAAATGACAATAACAGCCTACTCCACTTGACTTAACTTGATATGATCGGTGGATCACGTCATGTGCTTCCCTTCTTACCCTGATGCGCACATTATTCTGGAATAGGGTTAATCTGGACTCATCTGACCATATGGCCTTTGCTCCAAAGACCAATAACTATGTTCCCTAAAAAGCTCGAGCCTTTTCTTCTTTCTGATGAGTCTCACTAACAAGTGGTTTTCTTATGGACACACAGCTGTTTAGTCCCAATCCTTTGAGTTCATGTCACATTGTATGAGTAATGCTCTTAGTTTGACAAAAAAACAACAACAAAAAATGTAATTAAAAATAGGTTTGAATTCTACTGTACATTTTTTTTTCTATGCAACTTCAGGCGTTTAAGTGATCCCATGTCATGATTTTTTTTCGGACTACAATTCTACTATGGAGTTGAGGGTTCAGCACGATTTTCAACCAATTTCTGACATTTTAGATCTCCTTAGTTGTTTTCTTTGTTTGGTTCAGGACAATAATTTGACCCTTCTGAAAAAGTGACCTTTTTTTTTGGCCAGGCAGAATTCAATAGCTAATAGCATACACTTATTTTTATATAGTCTGTGAGACATACAGTACATGAAATAACTTTTTGCTATTTGTAATATATAGTTGGTGGCTTAGTGGTTAGCACTGTCGCCTTGCACCTTCAGGTCCTAGGTTTGATTCTCATGACGGGCCTGCGTGCATAAAGCTTGCATGTTCTTCCCGTGCTTGGTCGGTTTTCTTCCACTGTCCAAAGACATGCGGATTATGCTAATTGCTGTTTGCTCGTGGTGTGTGAATGTGGAGGTCCTACTACGGTCGTACAAATGGGAATAGATACAATGTTGACCATTGGCCTCCAAAGTCCCTAGTTGGACTAGGCTGCTGGATGGATGGAATAAATAGTTTTGTGTATATCAAGACACTAAATACTAGATAAAAAAAAATGAATCAACTCAATTTCTATTAAATTAAGCTTAAAAGAGAAGGTCAGAGTCAATCTGACATACAGTATATCTTGCTAGCAGTGGTAGTGAACTGGAAAAAGGTGTCACGATGCAGTTTAGCAGACCACAGAATGGTGATATAGACTGACGCTGTGTGCATACGCTTGCAGTCTTCTCCCTCAGCAGTCTCATTATCATTCACTGTCTGTCTCCTCGACCACGTCAGCACACAGGAATCTCTCTCTCTCTCTCCCTGCCTCCCACACCCACGCATTCTCACGATGAGATAAGCCCCCCCTCTACCCTTGTCTCGACTACAAACACAGTGAATGTCTTCTGCAATATATCAGGGTGTGCTAATCTTTGCTAATCTTACACACCATAATTTCCCACAGCACAATCTCTTTCAATCCATCAATGTGAAAATGTGGAGCTCGCCCCATCCCCGCCTGCCATCGTCCACTGTCCCTCCCGCCCGAGCAACTATACTCTCCATTTGTTTGGTTTGTTTGCCTTATAGCTTTGCTTTGTTTTACGTCATATACCACACCTAGTCTATCACGCACATTCGATTTTTACTGATGTTCGATTTTTCATGTAGACATCCAATTTTTTTTTTTTTTTGGTTTCCCAATAAGAAATTGAATGATTTAGACAATCTATGCCACATGCCACAATCAAAACAGGCTTATCATGGTGACAAATATGATTTCAGCTTAGCAGAGCCGTAGTTAACCCTGAAGGTGATCTGCCACCAAATGAGGCAGCAAATTAGGTAAACTGTTCCAAGGACATTTAATTAAGACTGCTCCACTCTCTGAGCCCCAGAGGCACTGTGCGGTGAAAGTGCATGAGACTGGCTGAGGAGTGAGAGACAGAGGGAGAGAGAGAGAAGGAAGGAAGGAGAAAAGGAAGGAAGGAAGTGAAAGTCAGGAAGCATAACAGTAAGTATTTGGGTTGAGTAATGTTTTTATCATTTTAGTTGGTGTGGACTAGTAATAAAGCCACTAGCGAGTGATGCACCAGAAATAAACAGAGTGGAGCCATGGCTGATAGCGATATAGATTGATTAATTTCATGCCTCACTATAAAGTGCAGTAAAGTGCACAGGGCATGAACTAATGGCTTTTACATGCTAAGTAATGCACTCTGTGCCAAACTGGGAGCCATCTTGGATCATCTCATGAGTATTAACTTTTTACTTGTGGCTTATTTCTAGACAGTAAACCCTGAATAGATGTGTGTGTGTGTGTGTGTGTGTGTATTAAGGAGAGAGAGAGAGAGAGAGAGAGAGAGATTTCATCTTGTCTGAACCAAAGAGGAAAAAAGGCAAAAAAAACAACAACAAAGCAACATACACTTTGAAGTAGTTCTTCTTTATACTTAAAATGTTTTGCTGCACATTTTTAAAACCAAATGGCTGTTGAATCCTCTAATCTAATTGGTCAGATGATTGTGATTAATTTTCTGTAGCAGCAGCTCTGACAGTAGCAGCTGCAAATAAAAGATCTGTGACAGATGTGTCAGATATACAGATTTAAAAAAAAAAGTTTTTGTAAGTTAATGTTTATTATACAAACGTTAGTTCTGACCGAGTAATCTGATTGGACAATTTACCTATCTGTATCATTCCACAGGTCATTTCACAGGTGTTTTAATGATCATTAATGACACTAACCGTGGGTTTTAGTGTGGGTGAGAGTACTGTAGGTCTGTACGGTCCGCAGTACTGCGGAGAGAGCAGCTGCCTGCCAAAACCCACATTCACAACCGTTCAGCAAGAACACACATCTGATAACGTTATGTCGTCTTAAACAACACGCCGTCTCTTTAATAATTGCTTCCTAGTCATTCTGAATCGCCTCTGAACCATTGTTGTCCTGTTTACAGCTAAGGCTGACTAGATTCTAACACAAAGCTGAATCCCAAATCCCTTTATAACCCCTGATCAAGGGCCCTACTTGGTGTGTGGAACACCCTACTGTACATAGTGCACTAGACGCCAGTTTTTTGGGTTTCGACTCCAGATCTAGGAAGTTAACAGAGTTGATATTCTAAAGCAGAATAAGTGGAAATATACCAGCCTTCACCAGCCGCAGTTAGTTAATTACACCAGTCGTGGAAGCATGTGTTGTTGGAGCTAAATATCTGGTTAAATAAAGAAACAAATCATAATCTTTGATAATAAACCAAATACCTTAATATACACTACCGTTCAAAAGTAGAACACTTGCAAATTCCTTTTTTTTTTTGGTTTAGTGATTTATTTTCTACATTCTACAACAATACTGGGGATTTCAAAACTATAAAATAACTCATATGGAATTAGGTAATTACGTAACAACAAGAAAAACAACAGTTAGTTGTTATTTTAAGACACAGAGGTCAGCCTTTCTGTAATAGTTCTTGCAAGAACAGTATCGTCAAGTGCATTTGCAAAATCCGTCAAGCACCATAATGAAACTGGCTCTCATGAAGGCCGTCCCAGGAGGGCGAGACCAAAACCTACCTCTGCCTCAGACGAGAAGTTCATTTAGAGTTATCAGCCTGAAAAATGACCAATTAACAGCACCTCAGATTAGAGGCGTTATGAAGTCTTTACAGAGCAGAAGTAGCAGAAACATCTCACCATTAACTGTTCAAAAGAAAATTAATGCATTTTTTGGACGCCTTCAGCATTCCTTTACAATGTAGAAAGAAATAAAAATCAGGAACCATCATGGAGTTAGAAAGTGTTCTAAAACTTTTGAACGGTAGTGTACCTTATTTTATAAAAGAAAAGGTTATGCTGTTGTGCTGAATATCAGCACGCGTGTGAGATCTTCGACCTCAGAAGTCTCTAGCGTGAGTGTTTTAACAGTCAGAAATAAAAGTGTGACATTGACTTTTCCACAACTGGAAAGACATTCATTTGTTTTGTGAATGTTCTACAACATTAAACATAACAAAAAAAAAATGATAAAATGTACAACATGTTCATAAATAAAAAAAAAATTATTAAATGGCAACAGTATAAAAGAAATCAAACACTGGGATCTGCTCTTACTTTATTCCTTATTTCTTTTACTGGGGTGTCTAATACATTCTGTGAGATTTTTAACACTTGGAAAATTAATCTTCCCAGCACAAGTGATAAATAATTTGTCTGTTACTTAGTAAAATATTCTCATATGTCCAGGAGTACACACTCATGACCTTGGCCTTCCACTAAACACAAGAACCCAAGAAACGTCCTCCAGACTGACGCGTGCAGTCACAACACAGACATTTTTTTTAAACAAACTGCATTTGTTATTCTTAGAGCAACTGTAGAGGAGAATACTGAATATCAACAAGCTATGCCTAGATGACAGACAGTGATAAATCACACTGACCTACACTGCTCAGAGAAAGGTGGCATTTAATTATGAATAAAAAAAAGTCAAAGCTTTCACTTTGAATCAGCGTCTCTGAATCAGTCAGTTTGAGATTCCTGAAGGGAAATGGGATTTTCAGGGGTTAAAACATTTGTTCAGATCGAAATAAAATCAGAAGTGAAATCAGTACACAGTCCAGAATAAATCCCTGGGCATTTTTATTTATTTGTATTGTATTTTCCAGTGCATGCATCGATATTATGATTGCATGGTCGATGGCTGGTCTGTCTGTTTCATCCCACCACAGAGACGAGGAGAATACTGATCAGCACAGGTTTTCCTGGATATTTTCTTAAATTAAATAGCAGTTAGTATGAAAAGTGAATGTGAAAGTGATTTGTTTCTGGTAGCTATTACTTTTACTTATTCAATTTGTGAATTAGCAAGACGCCATGCTTAAAATCCCCCAAAAGAAACTAAATGGGTGAGACATTAATCTTGGGAGGTCATCTGTAAAAGAAAAAACTCTATTTTAATTTCTTACTATTCTCTGGCACTTACTGTACATTTAACACTAGAAGCGCCGAGCAGCGGTCATTTGACCGCAAGGGGGTTAAAAAAAAAAAATACTTCACACTCGATCAGATTCCAGGACCCTCCTTTCATGACTTTTCCTAGTTCTGTGAGGTTAATCACCTTGTATGCTTACATTTTTAAAATCGCACCAGTAAAAGCCAGTATAAAGCTATTTTGCTCTTATTTACGTGAAATCGCTGACAGCTGCATAGTTTATTATCTGCTGTAGTAGATCTGAATTATTCAAATTCAAAAATAAGGCTTTACTGTATATACTCAGGAGGGGTCATTACATATGTCCGCAGTGTATTATAAACCTGCGAACTGTTTCACTGCTTATGTTCATGTCATAAAAGCGAGGGAAATGTGGAAGTGATGTGTGGCCACTGAATGAGAACTAAACCAAAGATTTCGGTAACTACACTGAGTGTAACATCTGCATAGTGACACTAAACAGCTAAACAACTTCACTTTCCCGTTTACCTCTGAGAAAAAAAGCTGTATTTTGTTTGTTTATATTTAGAATGTTTATAAAAGTACACGAAGTAGGCACGCGCGCACACACACACACACACCTCCCCTGAGCCCTCTGTCAACATCTAATGACCGTCGGTATGCAAATGAGTCTAGACGTAGCCTAACGTGGTGTCGTGTCGGATTACAGCGGTCACGGAGTGGAAAGACTTTGAAGCAATTGCAGCGGTTTTTCAGTTACAACAAGCACAGCGATGAGTCCACGTTGTTTCACTGGTTATGACATAGTGACACTAAACAGCTGAACAACTTCACTTTTCCGTTTACCTCTGAGAAAAAAAGCTGTATTTTAGTTTGTATATATTTCCAACCACCTCTCACAGTCTTTTGTTAATTTTAGTGATTTGGCAGAAACTAATTATCACTACATAAGTACCCCAACACCACTGATCATGAGTTTCAGCTGAAACTAATTCTATACATGCAACAGAAAATGTAGATGCAGATTCCAAATGTATAAAGATGCATGCTATATATTTGGTCTGTATCCAGACTCATATATATATATATATATATATATATATATATATATATATATATATATATATATATATATTTTTTTTTTTAAAGAATTGCTGTAAATAAACTACATATGCAATTGATTTACCAGAAAGGACGTTTCATTTTTTTTTTTGTGCTAAACTAAACTTCAGGGTCAAGTAATAGCAATTTTATCTGGAAAAAAAAAAAAAAAATATATATATATATATATATATATATATATACATTGTACAGTACAAGGTAAACACGAGAAAGATTACAAAATGAAAAAACAAACAGTGTCTTCTTTATAAACAGCTTAGTATACTGTGCGTCGAGATGCTGAAATCCCTTGCATGTTGCCCCTCAATTTTGTGCTTCCATTTCAAGTGGAGAGATATTTGACCGACAGCTTAGAACAAAAGAACTGTAGGTGTGATCACAACCCCCTCCGAACGACCGTGCCATCAATCACTGACCACCTCAGAAGTTCCCTCCAATGTATGCTGATGTTTTGCAAGTATTTTTGCAAAACTATGGCACTCTCTTGAGAGGTGGTTGGAATGTGATATTAATTTATTTATTCTATACAAGAACACTAGCCTAGTGCAACGGGGGGTTCTTTTTTTTTAAAAAAAGTGGACCTTTTTTCTCAGTATTTTGTATTTGAGTTTTTACTCATTTTGTATTTAATTTTGAGGTTTAAATACTGCATTTTAGTGACATGTGCTGGATTAGCTTGTCTGCTGGTATCATAATGTGCATGCTTTTGATGCACCAAAAATATTTACTACAATGTTGTCAAATTGCTTATTAAGATCACGTGCGACTTTTTTCACTTCAAAAGCACACCCCCACACACACACACACACTCAGTGTTCAAAAGTTTAAAAACCACACTAACAACAGAATACATTTAAGGAATTTTTACTGGAATATTATTAAACTACAAACTCAACTTCTCTCATCAACATGCTCTCTCATTTCTTTGTCTTTGCCTCTTCACTTTATTGAACTTGTATAAAATATATTTAATATTCAACGAATTGTTATTTATATAGTATATTAATTAGGCGAAATATAATAAAATATGTTAAATTCAACCTTTAAAATCCCAGTCATATAGCACAATTCAATCTTTATAAGCATGTCGAGCATTTACAGTAGACTATCATTTACATTCAGAACGTGAAGTAAAGAGATTGAAATGAGGAATATAAACAAATATAAAAATATTACCAATAATTATCTAATAATAATAATATACAAATATTACGGGGAAAAGACGATCAGTTAATGTACTTACAAGACTGTGGGATGGATAAAAATTATTTTTTGTGGGCTTATTTTATGTTTTATGTAACAATTAATCATAATAAACTTCATTCGAATGCTGTCTACACCGCATATAGACACTAGACAGCATCGCCTATGGTTAATAGAATAATTTAATAAATTTAATGTCTCAAAAAATAAAAAAATTAAATAATAATAATAACAAAAAATTCTGGACCTTTGGCAATGAGGGGTGGGTCGTTCGAACCACCCGAACCCCCCCTGGCTATGGGCCTGTGTTGTAACTGAAAAAACGCTGCAACTGCTTCAGGGGAGGTGTGTGTGTGCGCGTGCGCGCGCTGCAGCCTGTGAATGAATACGCACAGCCGAGAACAGAGACATGAGGGACATCTAATACCGTATTGTGTAGTGTCCCTTTTTCAGCGGATTTTTCTGCTAACGCAGATCAGTTTATCAACTTGTAATATATTAATTTTAGGAATATATTAACATTTGCAGACATTTAGTTGAGGGGGCGCTGCCCCTCTTGCCCCTGAATATAGCGTGCACACGTGTTGCATGTATAGAATTAGTTTCAGCTGAAACTCATGATCAGTGGTGTTGGGGTACTTATGTAGTGATAATTAGTTTCTGCCAAATCATTAAATCTAACAATAGACTATGAGAGGTGGTTGGAAGGTGTTACTCTGAATATAAACAAACAAAATACAGCTTTTTTTCTCAGAGGTAAACGGAAAAGTGAAGTTGTTTAGCTGTTTAGTGTCACTATGTCATAACCAGTGAAACAACGTGGACTCATCGCTGTGCTTGTTGTAACTGAAAAACCGCTGCAACTGCTTCAAAGTCTTTCCACTCCGTGACCGCTGTAATCCGACACGACACCACGTTAGGCTACGTCTTGACTCCGACGGTCATTAGATGTTGACCGAGGGCTCAGGGGAGGTGTGTGTGTGTGCGCGTGCACGCCTACTTCGTGTACCTTTTTGTTTAAATATAAACAAACAAAATACAGCTTTTTTTCTCAGAGGTAAACGGAAAAGTGAAGTTGTTCAGCTGTTTAGTGTCACTATGCAGATGTTACACTCAGTGTAGTTATCGAAATCTTTGGTTTAGTTCTCATTCAGTGGCCACACATCACTTCCACATTTCCCTCGCTTTTATTACATGAACATAAACAGTGAAACATCCCGCAGGTTTATAATACACCGCGGCCAAGTGAACCACGTTGCCGCCGATTAGGCGCGTGGTCCGTTGCCTAGCAACACTGAATGAAACGAGGCATAATCGTGGTGTTTGCTTCGGTTATGACATAGCATAGTTTATTATTTGCTGTAGTAGATCTAATTTATTCAAATTTAATATTGTTTTAGCGATAATTTCACGGAAGCGAGTTCAGAACTAAATCGCTGCTCCGAGACGTTCAGAAGCTTCAAATAGAATGAACAAACTAATAAATTTTCTCCATACGATATAAAATTAAGTAGAGCTTTCCTTTTTGTTATAGTACGAAGCCCCTAGATGGACAAAGGAGGAGAAAAAACGACAGAAAAATGTCATGCCAAACACTTTCGGTTATAATGCAAAACATGGCTTTTTTCTGCCGTTTTCCCCCTTTTCCTTTGTCCCCTTAGAGACTCTGTAGTAGGTTTTCTCAGTTGAATATGAAAAAAAGATACAGCTGATTATCAACGCGGGAATGAATGGCGCATTGTCCAAGTGCAAGTTGATCTTGGAGCTAAACTATTTGCTTTGGGTGAAAGCGCCATCTAGCGATCATTGTGTGTCAGCAGCAGCTTCCCATTCAAAACAATAGGCGGTCAAATGACCGCTGAACCGCGTTATTAGTAGTTGACACTGGCGCGGCGCTTCTAGTGTTAAAACAAACAAACTAACTAATAAACCAACCAACTAACTAAATAAATAAAATTATTAGCATCTTGTCCATAGGATTTCTCGTCACCAACAGAGACATTTTTGTCATTAAAGTCGAACATGGGGATAATACCCAGGACATTTACACACACTTGGGAATTTTGCTTGTTCATGTAATGAATGATATCAAATCATTAGAAATGACAGTTTTACCACATTTCAGACAGATTTGTTAAGTCACAGTGAGACAGTAAGCATTTTACATTAAGAGGGAAACTTTTCAGCCTAGAGATTCAACAGTGATTTCCGGGGTTTTTACTAAATTTGCAGAAGGAAACTGGAAGGAAGACTGTCCTGCAGCGCAGTAAGTAACGTTTCTGTTCCGCTTTAAAGCAGAGGAATCTGGAAAATCACATCTATCATCAAAACTGCATTTTTCTGTTGAGTGCACAGAAACATGTCAAGCCACAGAGACACACACACACACACACACACACACACACACATGTTTGAATGTATTTGCATGATTACTGTAATATCATGTCTTAGTTTTTGTTACAATTTAACAAAGTCCATAAAAAGTGTTCTAAAAGTATTTTCTATGTTTATAATCAAATATTCATGAATTAAAACAAGCACGTTCCTATTCAAAATCACAAGATAGAAATTAATTTTTGGAGATGATAAAAAAACATACTTAAAAAAAATAATAATAAAAAATAAATAAATACATTAAGTAATACAGATTTTATCCAGGTTACTTAAAGCATTTAAATTTTAGTCCGTTTTAACTTAAATTAAAATTGTGTCAAGCAGTGACCTAACAGTAACCTATTTGCTATGCCAACTGCGCAACGTAAACTCTTTAGTCTCATTTACTGTATGTGCACGTGCGTGTTTATGCACATGAGTATGAAGGATGAGTCTCAAATGTACAGCCTTGGAAATGGCTATCTGGCTTCTAAAACGGCTATCTAACATGATCATGGCAGAACTGGTCTAGTTTTGAACTAGGCCAGGAAAGAAAAAAAACTCCACCCACATCCTCGTTCCAAACCTAGCTAAGCCTAATAATTGGTTTATCATTAAAAACATGACCCTTGTAACCTATTTAGTTAAGAAGAATTAAGTTAGAAAAAAAAATCACATTTAAAACAAAATGTTAAATTAGACAAGTTTAACCTTAAACACGACAGAAAACAGAAAAGTTCATCTGTTAAGATTGTGTTAATAGTTGAGGTGACATTTGAGGTGATATTTGACTTTATGAGAACCGTGTGAAATTTAGATTCATTAATTAATTTAAACCCAAAGTGGTAACCAAAGTAGACTAGCATGCATACAAATCCAAATAAGCTGCATTTTGTGTGATTTAAGTTGCATGTATGCATATTTTTAGATTCCTGGTTCAATAAGCTCCGTTTTGATATCAAGGTTATTATTGTACACTGTATCATGATTGTTTGCAGAGATATGGCCAGTGCGAGTTGGTTTATGAGGAGCTTCCTTGTAAAAATCGGTTGAAATCCTATTTTTAGAATATTTAAATGAGGATTATGTAAGGGAAAGTGTGAGAAATAGGGAACCCTCAGCTTCATTTTGACAACCAGAATTTCCCTTAAAAACATCTTTGCCAGCAGTGCAGAATTATAAAATAAATGAACTCGGTATGATTTGTATCAAAACTGGACTAACCAGATTGGATATTGCTTATTAAACTGCTTCAAAGCAATGTTTAAATTCTGTTGAAGGATCAAGAAGATAAGGTATTTATCAACAGAACTGTGACTGTGTGACAAGTAATACCTGTACAGTATGTCGTGTTAACCAAATGCCCCGTGGCCTTCCAACATGGCCGGCAAGGACTGTACAGACTCTCCCAGCGCTCAGCTGAACCATCAGGTTCCAACTCACCTGATTGTTGACTGTTTCCACCTGGACTCAACCATACATGCTTAAACAGGGACACACTACTGTATATAAAGCACTTAGAAGTGTAATTGTGTGTTTGCAAACAAGCCTTGTTCCAAGATTTATTGTTTTTGTACAAGACAGAGTTTTTTTTATTATATATATTTTTTTATTAAATAAACATCTTGTCTGTTTTCGGGTGTATTGGAACCTTGGTTAGTTCTTTAAACTTTACATGTTTTTTAGACCAAACTCTTGTTTGTCATTTAGGATCTTTTGTCATTTTAACAATCTTACAATTTTGTAAACAGGAGTGTGCAAAGCATAAAAAGCATGTATATGAAACTGACTTTAGTAACTTATTCCTCTTTGCAATACAACTGAACCACAGGAAGCTTTAAAATTCACATCTGTCATTAAATCTGCATTTCTCTGGAGTGTGAGTGTGTTTGACCTCGCTTCCCCCGATTTGCCATGAGCCGTGTTCTGATTCAGTGCACCGGAAACGACTGCACATCACAGTGTCTGTTTATAACTGAACAAGTTTCCAGGATGTAAGCTCAGTTTCAGCTAAATGTCCATGGCAAAGTTTGCTTTAGAAGATTATTATTCTTGTTAATTGTTCAGTATAATTTGGTAATGGTGAACCAAACTGACACAGGAATTCTGTGACACGAGGTTTCTATTTCTTATCTCAGAACCACGTCATGCTTTATCAGTTCCATGTTTTGAGTTAAGTCAACATCCAGTCTGGGAATAGTTTGATTAAAACTAAACTGCAATATAATTTGATTAGTAAAATGATCAGTGACAGAGTGGTGTAAAGAAGTGGACGTAGTGTTAAAGTATCACCTTAGAGCTGATAATCTTATTCTGTAACAACATGTCCTGAAGTTCTATTATACAGATTTTCTCAATTAACACACACAACTTTTTTTATATAGTTCTTTTTAAGTCTGTGATTATTTTAACCACATCAAATATACAGTACACACTAATTAAAAAATTCAGTCTTCAAATAAATCACAATGTTTTAGCCTTTAGGCATTGTATTTCAAATGTTTGTTTTCTTTATCTGTTGCATTACTTTATTTATTAGCTTATGAATACACTTTTGCATAGCAGCTTTTATTTCCTTAGAATTTCATATTTTGAAGACCGAGCATAACAAAACTGAAGTAACATCTTTTTTTTTTCTCTCTGGAAGACGGCTGGAGTTGGAAAAAACAAAGTCGGTTCCCCGATGTGAAACTGAAATACATACTGACTAATTATCTCCTAGACAAGACAAACCTGTCTGATTGATATATAAATGTCCCGAAGCTAACTCTCTAACGCCACAATTACAAAATGACACTTCCTTCATGTGAGTCCTGTCGGTGCCCGTCTGCAGTCAGATATAGCTCAGATCTACAGCATGACTTATTCCACATCAGCCTGAAAAAACTCCTCATGTGCACAGTCACTACTTGCTCATCTGTAACTAAAAATTGCATTTAATGTACTGTATTTGATCTGAAATCTCAACAGGAATGCAAAGGTGATTTAAAATAGTAATTAATAATGTACTTAAGTAATAGAGGGCTCGAGGTCAAGCGCTGGAGGCTGTTTGTGATCAATACACGATGCATCAGCAACTTTTACTTTTGCTACTGACGGATTTTCTTCATTAAAATACTAGTTTTTTTTATTTATTATTGAAATTCTGCTACCTTCTTATCTTCAGTGCATTAACTAGTGCCATGTTCCAGTTTATCCTTTATTATAGCACTTCAGGAAATATTTTACCTGTTAGATCTTATGCACAAATTAGCACAATTGGCTTTCAATTGGGTTCTTATACTAAATACCAGAGAAACCAGGCTCCAACAGACAAACGGGCACACTTGCTTGTTTGGCGCACCTTGCTAATCTGGAAACAATTAGAGTAAAAGCTTTTCCATTGTAGGGATATAATAAGAAAGAATGCTGCTAATGAAGCTGCTCTATAAACCTTGTTCTAGCATCAAAGCTTGGTTTTCTTTTTCAGCTTATATATGTTATAGTCTAGTTAAAAAATATGCTTTTTTTAATAGAAAGGACACATAAAACTTTACACTGTACTGTATGCTGTTTCTGATTGGCATGCACCATCTAAATAATTTTTTACTTGGTGTAAGGTGATTTACAATAAGGCGCCTTAGTGGTTAGCCATGTTGCCTTGCACCTTCAGGGTCTGGGTTTGATTTCCGGTCTGGTTCGATTCTCACTTCTGTTTGCATGGAATTTGCATGTTCTCCCTGTGCCTGATGAGTTTCCTTAGGGTACTCCGGTTTCCTTCCACAGTTAAAAGACATGCAGATTAGGCTAACTTGAGTTCCCAAATTGCCCATAACTTACCTTGTGCTTAAGGCTCCGGGGATACAGAATAAACCCTGTTTACAGGATAAAGCGGTACAGACGAGAGTAAGAGTGAGTGATTTTACAATACGGATAATAAGAGTCTTCGAATCCAGTTTAAAACCCTTAAAACTCAGACAGCACAGATGCTTACCGGCAATACAGCATGGGCAAATGACGATTAAAAAAAATGCTTATAAGAAAGTCTTGCTGGTGTGTGTTACTGGTGGGACTTTAGACTTCAAAGTGTATACATGTATTTGGGTTTTCGGATATTTCAGGTAGAACAAAATGGGATATGGGATATGGGAATGATGTCGCAAAAATGTAGAACTCTTAAAATAGGCATATTATTATTATTATTATTATTATTATTATTATTTGGTCATTAAAACAACTGAAAACAATAAAGACACATAATCATTAGTATCTGTGCTATTTCTTTGCCAATCTGACCCTTAAAATCTTAAAATCTTTTTGCTCATTCATGTAACTTATACAGTATAAGTTGTACATATAGCCATCATAAGTTGTACTGAAAAGAAGGATACATCACTCTCTTAACATCTCTCAAAACCATGAACCCTATATATATATTTAGAAAAAAAAAGAAACAGCAAAACAATTAATGTCTAAAATGCTCTGAGCTTTAAAGACTACAAATGCAATAGGAAGCCAAAGACAACCTATTAGGTTGTGCAACTGTAGTGCAAACTTTCTCTACCCATCACGCCGCATATGAGTGTGGTTCTGTGAGAGCCTTCTTGTTTCAGGTTAGCATAGTGCGAGATCTAGTAGCGACACGACACAGCATCATGTTGGCACATTAGCTGGCTTCTGATATGGTTCGGATCTCCGGGGATAACCGAAGTCTGCTTTCTTTTTCATTCAGTAGGCGCCTCTAGCAAAGCGGGTCACAAGAAGAGCACAAAGGCTCCCGGTCAGCCTCCCTGACAGAGGCCGCTGGGGAAAACAGAGGAGCCTTTCACTCCATTGTTGAACAGTCTCACTCAAAATGTGTAAAGGCTCAAAGACAGCGTTCACACCACATGTATCACGCTTGGTCTTGTGATACACCACGAAAAGCTCTAATTTGATCTATTTTAACTTTCTCAGTTTTTCCCAACGCAGACTGTGATACTGTACTTAAATTAGCATGCCTACTTTTTTGGTAATCTAGTGCTGTCTAAAATCATTTCACTAATCAAAGTAGAACTTTATGAAATGATAAAAAGGGCAATGTTTACAGGATGTTACCCATCCCTCCCAGAGTGGGCTCCTAGGAATGCTCGCAGGAGATGGAGCACATCCAAAGGGGGAGTGTCGCGAAGAAGAGAGGCTATAAATACACGTCGTGCCACAGAGGCTGCAGCTCTTCAGCACAGCTGGGCTTCACTGGAACACCACAGAGGGCACCTCTGCACATTTCACCGACTAACTGTAAGCCCTTTTCTCCTCTCAGCCTTTGATGATTTCTTTTCTTTTCTCTCTCTCTTTTTAATGGTTTTTCACTTTGCTTCTTCTTCTTTTGTGCTTTTTATTTGCTCAGCTATTTTTAACACACAAAAGTAACTTCAGTGAACACTGACATAAAACAGAATGAGATATTAAAAAACTAAATGATCTTTGGATCTGGATTGTATTTGTAAGTCCTGGCTTATAATACATACAATAAGATAAAGGTTCTTTTGACGCAGTGTGAGATGGCCGGATCTTGTGCTTAAGTAAATATTGACCTGAATAAGACTTTTTCTGCTATGTCAGTGTAGCAGGATTAGTAACCAAGGATGTGGTTTTGAGATAGAGGGAGAGAGGGGGAAAAAAGACTATATTATATAAAAATGATCAAAGGCAATTCATCCTATTGCCTACATACTGTATGTGCCTTAATAATAATAATATGGTCTTGGTGCTCACATTTTTCTTTTACTTTTCTACTAAATGAATCAGAACTATTGATAAAACAGATTATTTCCTCCCAGATTTATCTAATTTAAATATGGAATGGACCTGTAATTAGAAAAACATAATGTTTTCATACATGTTGTATAAAATAAATATGAAAAATGGTCAGAATCTTATTTTAAATGTATGCTAAAATAGCTGTGCTTTGATGAGGCAAATTGAGTCATGAGTGTTGACTCACAAATGGATTCTTTTAAACGGAACTTCATCATTATAATCATTAGACGTCGTGAGTACATTTTAATTCCACTAAGCCTTTTTTTATTTGAAATATTAAAAACAATGTACTAAGGGGGCTGTTTGCACTTTATTTGCATTAACCAAGGATTTGATTTTGTCTTCATTTGCATGTTGCATAATTTTACTTTTGGTTACAGTCTTGTGTTTTTATTTTTTTTATTTTGGGGTAGTCCAAATCCTGTGTTGTACATTGCTGAACAAGTGAAACGGATACACATTTTCTCAGATCTGGGTGTGCCTTTTTTTGCCGTAGTAGAATACGCAGGGTCTTGGGAAATGAGATATATGTGTGAGCTCATCTCCCCCGTGTAATGAAACTACCCAGAAATACCATGAAATGTTCAACAGCTTGTCCATTTAAACATCTTTTCCCAGCAAACGCATGTTGGAAACAGATGTTTTATACTTTTCCCCCACTAGTGCTGGAATTACCCCCATTATTGTCTGGCATCATTTCACAACTGAGACACACTCATTACTTACCCCCCCCCCCAGATGTTTACTTTGAACAGGGGTAAACTTTCTGCATGTTTATTCTCATTCAATGCTGAGAGACACCTGATCGTTCCCAAGCTCCGCAATCAGAAGGTGTGGTGTATTATGACTCCGGGCATGTTTGTACATGTCCAGCTTTTAACTTTCCCACAATATGCTGGCTTCAGGTTATAAGGAACCTGAAAAACTGAACTGACTGAACTGGTGAACAGTAAAACACCTACACTTGTTTGAGCTCTGTGATCAAAATGTCTGCTTTTTGTTCTCGGGTTGCATCAAAAAACTTATGTTGGGGAAATAAATGTGACCTTTAAAGGTGGCCGCATTAATTCTGGCATTGATTTTAGTATTACTTGGCTAAGAAAGGGTTTTTAAATGACTTATCTTACTATGTTACAGAGAGAGAGCACTTGCCTCCCTTAAAGGATTAAGACAGGACCTCTTTCCCGGCATCCAATATGAGTCGAGTGGAAGAATGGGTTCTGGAGAACAAGGATAAGATTGAAAAGGGAGTGGAGATCATGAGCCAAGGCTGTGAGGTCCTTGCAGCCACTGTTGGCCAGTTCCATCCCATCCTGGAGGCAGTTTTTGTGGCCTCAGCTGAGCTCCTTAGCAACCCAGAAGGCAAAGAGGCTAAGTATCTCGCCGAGCAGTTTGAAAGGGTCAACCAGAAGTTGGAAGGGATACAGGATGAGATTGAAAAATTAGCTCTGGAGTTGCAGAGAACGTCTCTGAACAAGCAAAACTTTGACCGCGAGGCTCAGATGATCAGTCAGTATGAAAAGTTTCAAGAGTTTGTCATCGCCAAACCGAAGTTCAAGGAGAAGAAGAAGGAAAAGTTTCTAAGCCACTACGAGAACACTGACCGTGATGTTAACCTCGATGGCTTGTATAACGCCGTCACTGGAGAGAACACCTCTGGAGATGCGATGCTGGACACGATACTGGTCACCGAGCAGATGAGCAGGAGGGCAGTGGAGGAATTCTGCGCTCGCCTAAAGAAGCTGTTTGTAGTTGGGATCATAGCAGTGATGGGCTACACTGCACTAAAGGAAGGCACTGTTGGAGAGGACATGGTGAAGAAATGGCAAGGCCGCATGGAGGACGTGGAGAAGCGTATGAAGGCGGCGGTGGATGAATGTGTGAACAACTTTCCTGAACAAGCTAAGAAGGATGTAGAACACAAGCTCGTGGAGAGGCAGAGCAGTGTTGACCCTGAGTTTACTAAATTCCTCCTAGATTCTCTTGCTAAAAAGTATGACTGGGTCTCCTGGTCAGTTAGAGTGTTTAATCATAGTGGCATTTTTTTCTGGAATTGGCTGGCTGGCAAGCGATACCATGGAAGTGGAGGAGGTATCAATTATTTTGACCTGTTGACTGACAACAAAGTAAGGATTGTGGTGTCTTTCACTGCAAACCCTAAACCCCTCAACAAAGTCCAGATCAAGGATCAAATAGAGAATGAGAAGCTGAAAGGTGACATGATATCTGTGGCCGAGTCTCTTTGCAAGAGTCTTCCCAACTGCCTTGTGCATGCTGTTAGTCGTTATAAGAGGGTGGAGGAAGCTAACAATTTCGTCCCTGAGTGCTATTATTATGCAGCCCACAAAAGGGCACACATTTGTATCCACTCAGAGTAGTAAAATTTTAATCAAACTCAAATATATCAATGGCAATCAGTCTTATATCTCACCAGTTTCTTTTGTCTTAACACTACACGATGATGGCAACTGTGCTGAAACGTCCAATTCCTTTTATTATTATTATTTTAATTCCACTTGTTCTTTGTAAACTGTAAAAATCCAAATGTTATGAAAAGATGTATGAATTTAGTCAAACATGTTTAATCAAAAGTACTATATTGTACGTGCCTGAGCACTTTTGTATACTGTCTTTCATGGTTAAGACGTGTTTATGAGCGTCATTTGTACCATATGCTGTTGAATATGCTGGTAGAATCATTACAAATGATTACCCTAAGCATCTGATCAATTACATTAAAATATATTCAAACTACTGTCTAGGTAACTGTTGATTTATTAACCCATGTTGTGTTCGTATCATTCAGCCATACAAAAATCAACTGCCGAAACATGGTATTGGTGCTAAAAGTTTTGTCTCATATTAAAAAAGACTAAAAAGTGTCTTATATTTTTATCAGATAAAAAGAAACACATTTGCTAAATACAATTTTATCACCTTTTATATAGTGTCTTTAACGTTTTCGAATTTAAATGCTAATTTTTATCCAAATGAAACTTTGCCACTTTAGATTCCAGATGAAAAGATATAAACCTTAAAAAGTGTTTTATTTTAAAATGCAAAATTGTGTAGATGTTGCAACATAAATTTAATATGGTGGTATGGAAAGCTTTTACCAAAAACCATCTCTCTCTCTTTTTTTAATTTAAGCCATTTTTTGGTCAGATTTTTGTTATACGTCATATGGTGTAAACTGAAAAAGCTTACACCAATTGTAAAATGAATACTTATAAAAAAATAATGATTTGCATTTGAAATTATTATTGTTTAAAGCGAGAAAGTATATCCCTAAAAATTGCTTTTTTTGGGGCACATAAAAAATAATCTGAAGTTAGAAACTGACTTAAGGTAAGCAAGATTGGTCACTTCCATGTTGCATAAATGTTCTCAATGTTCTATGTAGCTTCTTTGGCACACACATTTTCTGTATATATAAATAAATAAAATTAGCACCAATACTGTTTTTGCCCAAAAATAAACAATAGCATAATGTTTACAAGAAAGAGGTCATTCTATTTATTAATAATTATAATAAAAAATAAAAAGTTTATTATCCACACAATGCTGGAACTCAACTGTGAATGTGAATTCAGCACAGTAATAACCCCAGGAAGGGTTAAAATGGTGAAGATTAAACTTCATGCCTTTACAGATGGGTGTGTCCGACACTCGGCTGAAAAAAAGGGAAACTACAGTTGATGAAGTCGGGTTTAAACACAGAGCTGACTCTCTTTCTTTCACTCTACCGCGAGTTTAAGGTGAGTTTTTGGTCATAGAATAAATGTCAGTCTGATATTACATCGCAGCAAACAGTGTAGCGTAAGATGTGTGAATGCAGAAAAGTAATTTGTTGTAGGAGAGAAGTTTAGTAAAACCCAGGGCGTCTCTCTCTCTCTCTCTTTAACCAAACAACCGGAAGTTATTCCCGACGGTTTTTTTTTTTTAAACACAAATTAAACTTGTTTCGACTTCATGATGTATTAGGCTAGTTACAAAAGCTTTTCTCGATCACGTAGTTCGCTGAAAGTATGTTAATATCTCAAAACAGAGTCACTGAAAACTCTACTTTCTGGTCTTCGGCCAACCAGGAAGTAACTCAACCAGCGCGAGCCCTTTATACAAAAAAATATTATGAGCGCGAGCTTCTTAAACCTTTTTTTTTTTTTTTTTACTTATCCAATAAGGATATGTGTTCTGTTTACTGACTTTTTGTACCTTTGACATAACTGTGTTCTTTATACATTTACTAAAGTGCACACGCACACACACACACGTGAGTGTGTATGTGTGTGTAAACACACTGTATGTATGTATGTACAGTATGTATGTATGTATACCCACAAGGGGAGGTCTTAAGGGTAGTTTTTTTTAGGAATAAATAGAAGGAATTGAAAGGATGGAGGGAGTAATGTAGTGAGGCTGTGCACGTGTGCACGCTGATACGGCTTCCACAGACACAGTTAACCGGCCCCGTCCACCCATCCATTGGGCCACCTCAGACGGGATCCTGATGATGTCCATCAGTTGGGCAGCTTGCCCACCTGGGAACGGGGGCCGTAGCGGCGAATACAGCAGCTTTTTTTCCTTCTCGGTAGCTGGATTGCACAGGCTGACATTCGGCAAAAGTGATAGTGCCACTGTGGCTTGTGCAGGCCTTTTTACTGCTTTTTCCAAAGTGTCGATTAAATGGCGGCTTTCAGTGCATCCGTCCTCGATGTCCCCAGGCCGCGTGGCATCACCCTTCTTACATGCTGCTCTCATGAACCATTTCAGGCAGGTGAAATGGCAGTGTACGGTCCACTCGCCTTTATGAAATGACCTCAGGCAGGTCAATTGGAAGTATTCAGTTCACTCGCCTTTGTGAAGTGACCTCAAGCAGGTGAATCAGCTGTGTACAGTCCACTCGCCTTTGTGAAGTAAGCTTAGGCAGGTGCAATGGGAGCACAGTTTGCTCAGGCTGTTGCAATGGCGTTATTCAATCTACCCGCCTTCAATGTGTGCTTACCTTTTGAAGTACCCAGGGCGCATGTCATTAATGTGTTTAGGTTGGCAGCGTTAAATCCTCATGGACAGCAGTCCCTGCAGGGTTTTTTTAAGCGGCTCCTCTTGTTGTCACAATCAGCTGGCCCACCCAGCCACCCATTGGTGTGGCTTTACGCATGAGCCCTTAGTGACTTCCGACGTCTAGGCGGCTTACCCCTACTGGAAACAGGGGCCTTACCAGCGAACACAGTGGCCTTTTCCTTCTTGGCGGCTGGATCACGAAGACTGTCTCGTTCAGTCTAACCGCCTTTGAGCCTTAAACTCTGAATTTTGAACTCTACCACGAGCAAAGCTCCTCGCTTGCTTTTATTAAGTGACACACGCCCAGATCCATTCCACTTAGCCTGCGCCAGTCATGCCCAATCTAGTAGCCCTGCCCTTTCACATACCTGCAGAAGGGGAAGCAGACTATGTAGGGAGTGAGGGGCTAAAACATTTAGGAACATGCACGTCACAAGTTCGCGCCATGACAATATGGACTAAAAGATACACACTGGCTTTATACTTGTATTATTGTACGGTATAGGTGCATTATAGCTATATGTTATACTTCACTAAGCTCTACTGTAGAGTTTACTTAGGTTAATGCATTTACATTCACATTATATGTATTATATCGTTCGAAAAATTGAGGAAAGAGGATTACGCATCTCTGCGTATCTGACCTAACATTATTGAGAATCAAATCTTTGTGGCTCTTAAGATTACAGACACGTCAATTCCAGTGTCTCTGCGCATCATGTATCTGTTTTTAAGCATTGTAGGTGTATGCATTACTTCACTCAGCTTTATACATTAAAACTGTAAAGATGATACTTTATTAAGCTGTGTCCATATCTTGTACACCTCCGCATAAATGTACAATGTGATCCAAACACAACTGTAGGGAAAGGGTTAGGGAAATGGAACATTATCCAAATATTTTTTTTCTGTGGTGATTTTTTACAAAGGAGCTCTAGTGGAAAGCTCTAGTAAGGGTCAGCTATTGCCGTAAAAAGAATTTGGGTCACATTCTCTGGACATTTAGCTGTCAGTTGTTTTATTAATTCCGCCTTTTAGCTTCTTGCGCTGTGGAGCTCCTGTATTTAGGCGGGAACATCTACAGGAGTGTCTGTACTTCAAAATAATGATTTTTAGACCTCGGATTTAAGAAGTCTAAAACCTCAACCATTATCCGATATGTTAACACTGCATTAGTGGTGTGTTTTACTGTAATTCCTGATTCTTTCAAGTGCTGCAGTAACCCAGGGGAGGGAAAGGGATGAGGCAGTCTGTAATGTTCTGTCTAATCTCTTCTAATGCTGTCTTGTGCAGAAAAAAGCCTTGGAGGAAGTTTTTCAGTAGAAAAGCGCAATAGATTATTAGTTACTCATTAAATAAATCAGTTATTTTGTAAGCTCTAAATGTTTATTCAGGATTTAGACTAATCATTAAAATGTGAAATGCACACTGCCTGGCCAAAAAGGTGGCCTTTAGCTTTGATTGAGGGACATATTCACCATGGAATTGTTCCAGCAACCTCATGCAACTTAACACTAATGTCAATGGGAGAGTTGAGCATGCTCATTCAGTACAGTCAGGTCGTCAGCTGACTTCATTTTATTACAACATACGGTTGCTGAGCCTAGACCTGAAACTAAAGCAAAGGACTAAAAGAATTGTTGCAGCTGAAACGTACTAATCACTGCAGTAATTATCCAATCAAAATCTCAACTGTTTTGCTTATTAAAATCCAAAAATTGGGTAATGTAAAGTATGTACACCTACCTTTTAACAATGTTGCACTGAAATAAATACTGTTTATAAATGTGTTTGCTGTACATCCAGGTAATTTAAAAAAACATTGCCAAGTGTAAAAGTATAATTATATTTTATTAAATTGCCACATCAGGAAGTTAGTAATTATCAGTCAGTTACTGTAAACAACCTAGACTTGATTATATTCTTACATATAGAATATATTATAGATATAGTAAATATAATAGAATACTAAAGTATAACAGCATGACCCAGAATATTTTAACGTTATGCTGACAATTGCATTAATTGTATTATTAATGGCACATTATTTTTTAATGTTAGTTAGAAGTTAGTTTCTATTATCACTTACAGTACAGTTGTTCCCTCACTTTCATTAAGTTAATATAGTTTATTTTGTTACAAATAGGACAGTGCTAGGTTAGAAAGCTTAGTTCTAGTTTTAATTCTGACACTGGAGACTCCTTTCATAAATAGTGAATCAGTGTATGTTTAAAGAAAGCTTTACCATACCAGTTATTAAATTATTTCCTTAGTTTAATAACAACACCTTTTTAAAAATGTGCTTATTATTAAACCATAGATTTTAGTAAGCACCTACCAAATGAATCCTGGTTAGTGTAGAAAAGATAACGTTAGAACATTTATGAATTAATATAAGCAGCATGAGCATTTTATAGAAAATCAGAATCCAGAGTGATTTAGCACCGTGGTGTAACATGAATAAAATAAATTCTGTAAAGTCATGCATTCACAGAACAAAATGGATACGGAGATCAGTTCTGTTTAGAGTCTAATTCTTTGTGCATGTGGTTGGGGGAAGAAAGCTGTTAAAAAAAGTAAACAGCAAGTAAACTGGGAAGGCTTTCCATCAAAGTGTAACAGACAGCCTCATTTTTCTTTTGTCTGGTTTCCATAGAAACTGTCAGGGTTGCTTTGGAAAATGTGCTCCTGCTCAGCGAGTCGAACTACCTTATTAACCGTTTGTCCGCCCACAGTGGCACTTGCACACACTGCAAATGGAAAGAATATCCCAAATTCTATCTGGTTTATGAATTATATGAAGATATCATGTTTCCGTTCACTATAAGCCACATCTCATTTGTAATTTTGAATTTAATTACAGTCATCACTTAGCCTGTGTTTGTAAGATCAGCAACTGATCTTTCCAAGGCTAGTCTAAAAGCTCATATGCTTTTTAAATATTGTGTCTATGGTACCTAATCTATGTTTTAAGCTGCAGTGTTGGTGTTAGAACAGGGAAAGTCCTGAGTTTAGAGATAAAGCTGCCTGTTATACAGGCCAGTGGTAATATATTTAATTTATTTATTTATTTATTTGGGGAAGGTGGGATTATGGTGAGTGATGAAGGCGACACTGTTAAATGTCGATTTATCCTTGGTATGTGGCCTGTGGAGTGTCATTTCTGTCCCTCAGTGTGAATTCTTGGTGCATTGTTGAGTCATTAGCTCATGGGTGGGATGTTACTGAGCGGTTCTTACTCTGATAACTAAGCTGATTCGCTTGTCTTCCTTTTTCTCACACAGTGATCTCACCCTTTCCCACTCCGGCACAGCAAACAGACTGAAAATAAAACACAACCAAGTGTAAGTTCTATATTTACCACCTTCTGGCTTAAAGCTTGTCTGCAAATATTTCATGTTTGGGATCTTTGCCACCTGGTTACTCGTTTAAGTGTATCAGCAATATGACCATTTTTATTCTGACCATTTTTACTTTCTTTTGCACACAGATTTCCAAAGAGATTAAAAAATGGCGGAAAATCTACAGAAACTTGTTGCATCTAAGAAGGATGTGGTAGAGAATGTAATGGAGGTATTTGAGCAAGGAGCAGAGGTGTTGGCCAGTTTCGCTGGAGATCTGTTCCCTGTTTTCTCCATCGCTGCTCCCATTGTAAAGCTGGCACTAGATAATGTAGAAAGCAAGGAAGCAGAATACATGAAGGAACAGTTTCAGAAAGTCCGTGAGCGTCTGGAGGTCATATCAGAGGAGATCCAGCGCATAAATGACGAAGTGAAAAAAAGCGGCATGGACGAAGCTTACTTCTCAGTGGAGGAGAATATAACCAACCAGTTCCGCAAGTACATGGACATCCTAAACGCCAAGCCAAAGTTTCGGGAAGCCAAGAAGAAGCAATTCCTGGAGCATTTCATGAAAACTGGTGGAGACAAAAACTTGCACACGCTTTACGGTGCTGCAATCGGAGATAGCTTCAAAGGAGAGTCCATCCTGGAAATCACTCTTAACTATGAACAGAAAAGCCGGCGACCCGTGGAAGACTTCTGCGCCAGACTAAAGCAGTTGTTCTGCATAGGTCTCATCGCTTTGATGGGCCACACAGCTCTGAAAGGTTTTGATGATGAAGAGGAGCAGCTCAGAGATTGGGCTGAGAAGATGAAGGTGGTCCAGTCAAAAATGAGTGCGGTCATCGAGGACTGCATAAACAGCTTCCCAAGTCAGGCCGAGCTCGATATCAAGCGCCTGGTCAGGGATCACAAGGACAAAAGCAACCAGGAGCTGGCTGACATGATCATCAAGAACCTGAAAGTGAAGTACGACTGGGTGAGCTGGTCAGTCCGCGTCTTTAACTCGCCAAAAGGCTTGTTCACCAGCAAGAAGGACTACCAGTGCGCCACAGGCAAGAGCAGGTTTCAGGTGCCTTCAGATGAGAATTTGAATGTTGTGGTTTCCTACAGCGCCTCTCCTGAACCTCTAGACAAAGCTCAGATCCAGCAGTTAATCCAGGAGCAGAAGAAAGTCACAGTGGCAGAGCTTGTCTTTGAGAAGTTCCCCAAGTGTGTGGTCCATGCTGTGAAGAAGTCATGCAAACCCATGTCTTACTCGTGGAGCTTTCAGGATGAGTCTCATTTCTTTGAGGAGTTTAAGAACTTTTACTTGTTTGTTCATTATTCTTAAGTCACAGACCAAAACATCTTTGGATACCAGGAACAATGACTGACTATTTTGATTAGCCATTAGTCAAGTTCTCTTTTTTTAAAATTTTCAAATGCTGTGGGAGTTTTTAGAATTAATCTTAGTCAGTTATAAACATTACTGTACCTTTGCAATTTTAAAATGTGCCTTATGACTTGTCATACTTGTGTCTTTGGATCATTTTGTATGTCCTAGGGGAATGTCTGTTAGGCTTTATAAAAGGTGTAAGTCTAATGAAGTTGAACAAAAACAGCCTGGATGCAATAATGCTGCCAAATTCCTGGTTTGTTTTTACAGCCTTGTTTTGCATTATGTTGTAAAATTGTAGAAATACTTCATATCTACAGCTGTTTGTCCCTGTGTGTGTTATGGTGTGTTGGGTTCTTAAGGACAAAATCAGACCTTGAATTACTACATTCATTAAAGCTGGACATGTCTGAACATGTCGGATCATGAACGGATAAGAAATTGTTTCCTTATGAACTCTTTCCATTCTGTTGGACTTTGACATATTTTCCCAGTTAAATAGTTTTTAAAATATGCTTTTAGTTTTATTAAAAAAAAAAAAAAATCCTGCAAAGTGGTAGAGTTCTTATTTGTACTCCAACATGAAAAAATTGGTTACTGTTCAGTAGTTTACAATGATAAATGATGGTCATGTGGCTTTTGGTTAAAATGTACTGCAGAGTTTATTTGAAGCCTCCCAGTGTAGGATGTGCTTTCTTTTAATTTCACTACAAAATTATACATTATTATTCAGTTATATGTTTAATTGATAATAACACTATAGCAGTAAGCATGCATTTTATTTTTTTTGTCTCTTGACTAATACAGAATTTATGTCTAAGTAAATTGGGATTTTGTTTAAGTTTAAGATTACTGTGTCAGTTCGTTATTTACGTCAGATACAAGCAATCTGAGCTGGTTGAGCAGGTTATACAGCTGAAATGCACCTTTGATTAATTACCCAGACGACAACACTTCCAACTTATGTTATGTTTTTAACATTATGCCAATACATAATGTTTATGTATTGTTTTTCTCTCTGTCTCTATTAAACATGTATAATTAATTTGCACTGATTATTATGATTATTATTGTTATTATTATTACACATCAACAAAAAAGGCACAATCTAAATTTAACTAAGCGAATGTGTGTGTGGACACAGTTATTTGTTTTAACCTGGGTCAGCATGTCATTTCTTTTTACGATATAAACTTTATATTGTCAATGCAGAAAAACATACACAGTCCATAAAAATATTTTTTTTTTGTTTTTTGTCTGGAACTGACATAATTAACTTCAAACATATAAATCAGCAGATGACTATATATGCACTTTTCACATAAAAGAAAGTTACAGGCAAGGAAGTTCCTCTTTTTTTCCCCACAGATCATAGATTGTAACACTAGTAGAGGAGTTGAGGAGTTATAGACACACTTCAGTGGAGAAATAGATGCGGTTGTGCACTGAGCGAAACACCCTTCCTTCTTACTCTGTAATTACGCACCAGAACAGCAGACTGTTAGGTTTCTATATAAGGCTCCAATCCACTGCATGCAAAACAAAAAAAAAGGTAAAAATACATTACCATTAAAATGAATGTTAAACATCATAACTAAAAACAAGGCTTAGACACAGGCAAGGATTAAATCAAAGCACAACCAAAAAACAAATGTTTTATCTTATGGTCCATTTTAAATTCTAATGAATGAGCTATTTTGCTGAAAGAACCAATCTATCTTGTAAACTGGACTTGCGAATATACTGTATATTTGAGTGTAAAATTTGTGTTACTGTTTTATTAAAGGTGAAAAATAAAGAAGTATAATGTACTAACAGATGCTCTTTTATAAAGGTTTTCACAGTACTTACTGAACAACTGGACAGCCTGCTTTAACCTGGTTATAAAAAGTGTAAATATTGTTGATACATTTATATATACAGTAACATCTCCAGTGTAACAGTGTCTCCAGTGTTAAAGTTGCGACTTACATGTAAATATTCTGACATCTTCATGAAAAAGAAATGTACGCTTTGTGGTTATCAGTACCATGGAAGGCCGTTTATAGCTGCTTTACAGTGCTCTAAAGTCGTTAGAAAATTACTTCTTAAATAACATTCTACAACTTTAAATGAATCTATGAAGAGGTTTAAAAAAATACACACTGGAAAAAATCTACTTAAAAAAATGGTAACAATATTGCACATTTTATTTTTAAGCAGTTTTTTTTAAGGCTTGATTTTTTTTTAGAAGAATTTACTTGAATAAATCATGTAAAAAATCCTAAATTATTTAGCCAGACCCATATTATTTTTTAAGTAGTATTTACAGCTTGTTCCCCCCCCCTAGCAGAATCTACTAAAATCATGTAAAACATTCTAAATTATTTAGCCAGACACATGATGATTTTATCATTATTAGTGTAATAATCATTTTTTTGTTAAAGCAGATAAAACAAAATGCATTCATATGTATTAAGGAAAATTATTAAATAATATAAAAAACAATATATAATAAAATTAATACATAATGTATTTTGGTGTTAAACATGATTTTATTTTATGTTTCACTGGTATCAAAATATAAGTTTTAATTTAAGATCTGGAAAACAATTTGTAAAACAGTTTGTAACTGACAATTTATGTCATTAAAATTGTTAATGTTTAGCATTTTATGCTTACATCTTTTTTTGTGGGAATAGTCACATTCTGTACTAACCCTGAGAGAACTTGTACAATAAACCATTTTTAGGTTCATATCTTAACATTGTAAAACACTAACTTCCTAAAACTTGTTTCGGTGAACTGTGGAGACTGACAATACAACAAACTCAAGCATGCTAATGGCGGACAGGATGTTTTCAGAAATGTTGTTATTATATATTATGTATTTAATTTATTTCATTTATATTACTGAGATTAGTGCAAGAAAGGAGCTTTTGTAGGAATCAAAAATTGCAAAACTGCAAATTTTAGAAGTTTAGTTTTTCCAGAAGGCAATGCAATCTGCTGCAGTTTTTGACCATAAGAATAATTATTAAAAATGTCATTGTACAATCATAAGAAAAACTAAATTCTTTATATGTTCAAGAAATACAATGACAATCTAGCGTTATAGTCCATGTTCTTCATCAACTATTACCTCAAATATCAATCTACAGTACGACAACTAATGTGTGATTTTAAGAAACAGACAAAATTAAAATATAGTTACATTATTTTAAACTCATAAAGCTGTGTTTGTGATCATACACCCATCAGTCATAACATCAACACCATTGCCAGGGGAAATGAACAACCTTGATTGCCAACTATACACCAATATACTGGTCAAAGGATCATGGCCAGCGAAGACTCACCAATGCCCACAGGGACCAAAGGTCATCCTGTCTGGTCTAATCCCACAGAAAAGTCAATGCTGGCCACAAAAGAATAGCACAAGAACACCCAGTGCACCATGGCCCACCATGCATGGGGCTCATCAGGCATACAGTAGGACCCAAGGCCGCCAAACTGGCCTCCCAACTCCCCAGATCCCAATTCAATTGAGTACCCAGAGGATGCACTGAACAAACAAGTCTTATCCATGGAGACCACAACCCACAGCACCCAAAGGATCCAATGCCAATGTCCTGGTGCCACACACCACAAAAAAAAACAACAACAACAGAGGTCCTGTGGAGCTGCCTTAGTGGCACATAGGGTACCCAAAACCTAGGTGGTTTTAATATTATAGATGATTGGTGTATGGCCAATAAATAATATCTTGTAAACATTAAAAATTTGAAAATTATTATTTTTTTTAATTATTGCACAAAGTGTGAGTTTGTCCTGGACATGTTACCCAAATAAATAGCTTAAGAATAGTAAAAAGAAAAAAATCTGACCAGAATTACTCTTCCAGAAACATGATTTGGTCAGACAGCCCTGCATTGAGTCCGGCCCCATCAGGTGATCTCAGGAACGCAGAAAAACACCACGTGGCATGGGGACATTTTGTTTGCGGTGCAGGAATACGTTATATGCTGCCATTTATCCCCGAAATGTTACCCTGTCTACTGCTTAATTTGGTCTCTTTGGAAATAATTTCATTTTAGAGTCTAGGAAAAAGATGGTTCTTATCGGATGACTGGCTCCAGTGATGCATGAGCAGGGCCACCAGACTTTTAAGCAGGACCCGATGTAACCAGAGAAAAGAGAACATATCTTTTTATACTGTAGCACGCTATGTAATTTTTGCAAAGAAACTATAAAATATATGGTTTTTCACATATGGTATGAAATTATGCAATGAATTGAAGAAATTATATAAGCCAACACCACAGTTTCCTTGATATATTTTTATTTTAATTGATGTATAACTTTATTTAAGTATTACATTACCTGTCTTGTTAAGAGGATCTCTCAATTTCCCTAAAAAAAATTTACTATTTGAATATAAGGTGTACTGAACCAAACAAACAAAAAAAACTTGTAAAGGTAGGGGTAAGGGTGCTGCATCTCAAAATGTGATGACATCATTTATATTACTATACTTTCAAATGAACAATCAAACAATTTTCAGGTTTTCATATCAGGTTAGACTGGTATATACTGTACAGTAGTCACACCTAATGTAAGCAGGGTTTTAAAAAACCCAGTGATTCAGTCTAAAACAAATCCAGGTAAAGTAGAGAGAAAGAACAAACCTAATGTGAACAATGGAATACAAAAATACAGACATGCCTGCGGGATTATGAGACAAACTTCTGTTATCTGCATTTGTCTGCGAATCACTTGTTTATTCTCAGTATCAAACCCCCTGAAACTAGCAGCTCTAATAGAAACCGTTTCCCCCCCGTTCTTCTACACCACTTACTACACAAGCTTTTACTTTCAAATTCATGCCCACTTATTTTAATACATATTTAATTTTTTTATTTGCATACGTTATGACCCCCGTTTAATATGGTGGCTTGTTGGTGTTTGGTATTAAAAAAACATTTTAAAAAATGCAAATTAATAAACATTTGATAGTTTATAATTATATGTAATAGTTTATACAGTGGTGTGAAAAACTATTTGCCCCCTTCCTGATTTCTTATTCTTTTGCATGTTTGTCACACTTAAATGTTTCTGCTCATCAAAAACCGTTAACTATTAGTCAAAGATAACATAATTGAACACAAAATGCAGTTTTTAAATGAAGGTTTACGTTATTAAGGGAGAAAAAAAACTCCAAATCTACATGGCCCTGTGTGAAAAAGTGATTGCCCCCCTTGTTAAAAAATAACTTAACTGTGGTTTATCACACCTGAGTTCAATTTCTGTAGTCACCCCCAGGCCTGATTACTGCCACACCTGTTTCAATCAAGAAATCACTTAAATAGGAGCTACCTGACTCAGAGAAGTAGACCAAAAGCACCTCAAAAGCTAGACATCATGCCAAGATCCAAAGAAATTCAGGAACAAATGAGAACAAAAGTAATTGAGATCTATCAGTCTGGTAAAGGTTATAAAGCCATTTCTAAAGCTTTGGGACTCCAGCGAACCACAGTGAGAGCCATTATCCACAAATGGCAAACACATGGAACAGTGGTGAACCTTCCCAGGAGTGGCCGGCCGACCAAAATTACCCCAAGAGCGCAGAGACAACTCATCCGAGAGGCCACAAAAGACCCCAGGACAACATCTAAAGAACTGCAGGCCTCACTTGCCTCAATTAAGGTCAGTGTTCACGACTCCACCATAAGAAAGAGACTGGGCAAAAACGGCCTGCATGGCAGATTTCCAAGGCGCAAACCACTTTTAAGCAAAAAGAACATTAAGGCTCATCTCAATTTTGCAGAAAAACATCTCAATGATTGCCAAGACTTTTGGGAAAATACCTTGTGGACCGACGAGACAAAAGTTGAACTTTTTGGAAGGTGCGTGTCCCGTTACATCTGGTGTAAAAGTAACACAGCATTTTAGAAAAAGAACATCATACCAACAGTAAAATATGGTGGTGGTAGTGTGATGGTTTGGGGTTGTTTTGCTGCTTCAGGACCTGGAAGGCTTGCTGTGATAGATGGAACCATGAATTCTACTACAAGCCATTTTCACATGTTTGGCCTATTAGAGTTCCTGGGAGGTCAGCGTTTCAGACGTAAAAGTAGGCAGTCCAATCATGGCTCTGGCAAACTTAGAAAACTTTCTATCTTGATGGTATCCAAGCACTAGTGAAACACTGGGATTATGTGCATTAAGTGCATTAATGTAGCCGGGAATTATATAGAGAAATAAAGGGCATTTTTACTTTTAGAACTGTGCTCTGTTATTTTGAGCAATCGAAAGTCCTGGTTTGACTTGATCTGCCCTTATATATTGCATAACTATCAAACAAGCAACCCAGAACTGGTTGCCATGACAATAAACACAGAAAAAGCCGCAGCTTCCAAAAAATAGTTTTTTTAGTCAGCTGGATCAAGGTTTTTTTTTAAGACAAAGGTTAAAACCTTATTTAGACATATATGATTAAAATATGTATAATCTCAATGGGGATCCAAGAAAATTAACCTGAGTACCTGCGCAACAGAATGCAATATCTGTCACTTACATCACAATCTGAATACAGCCACGTATGATGAATATTAATTTACTCACTTACTCATCGATTATACCGCTTTACCCTGTGTACAGGGTCATGGGGGCCTGGAGCCTGGTCAGGGTTCCAGCCCATCGCACGGCACACACATATACACAATGGAAATGCCAATTAGCATGTGTTTGAACTGTGGAAGGAAACCCAGCAAACACAGGGAGACCATGCAAACTCAATGTACACAGACCCCGAGGCAGGAATCGAACCTGGACCTTGGAAGTGCAAGGCGACATTATAACCACTAAGCCACCTACATGATGAATAATTCAGAATTTTTTTTTTGTGTATTTCTCTGCTTTTTTAGGGCCATTAAAATGTAGACACTTTCGAATATGCTTAATTGTTAAATATTTAGGTTTAGGGCCAGTAAGCTGTGACACATCATGCAGATAACAGACATCAAATCAGATTTTCTTTTTTATATTTTTTCCTTACAGCTTAATTTCTTATTTATATTTAAATTACATCAGACTAAATGTCTTTCCTCTAATTTCCGCTGCTTCTGAACTTTGCAGTTGCGTTGCCTCGACCTCCACGGGTTCGGGCAGGAAACAGGCTCTGCTGGAGTCCACTACTGGAACACCGCCTTCATTTTCTCTGCATTTCTCTCTCAAAATGGCTCCCGGTGTTCTCGAAATGCACAGAGTTATAATATTAGTGGAGTTCTCTGAGCACCATCTGGTGGTGGATGACTGTACTAGTCTAGAAAGCTTGAAAAAAATGATGAGCATTTTTGAGAATGCAGTTTTGGGGGGAAAAAACTCTAAAGATTTTAGACTAAAAGGGTTCTTTAGAGGAAAACTGATGATGACTTTACTAATGATGAGTTTTACTAAAATACTGTACTGGAACACTGAACAACCAGTATGGAGAAAGTTCATCAAAACGTTTTATCTAAATATTCTTAAGTCAAATTAATCATATTTCAGAAACTGCTAATGTGTGATTTTCACACCCTGCATTCTCTGTAAAAAACAACAAGACATCAAGTAAACAGAAGTTCAACAGAGGTGAATGACTCGAGGTGAACTGGTTGGAGCTTTTCAGGAAGGTTACTGTAACCCAAATATCTGCTCTGTGTGAACAGTAGAGAATCTCAGAACGCATGAAAGGTCAAAGCCCGAGAACAAATCCATCGCTACGTTCAGAATAGACTTAATAGAAGCAAAACTTGAAGATAAAAAGTAAGTAACGATTAAGAATGTTGCTTAGATCTTAGATTTAGACAGTCTATTAACACAAATGTTATTTATTATTTACAAAGTACAGTAGTAACTGCAGACTGCTTATTTCAGCAATTCATTATTTCTGCAGTTAAAATGCATTTGCATTATACAAAACTATATGTAATGCACATCACTGTTGTGTCTATATTTTTAAAGTAAGTAGGAAAAAATACATAGTTAGCGTGATTTATTTTATTTAATATTTAAAGTAAAAAAGTGTTTCACAATTACCTCTTGATAAAAATGGTTGATTTTTTTTTTTCAGGCATTCGTTAGGGATGATCTTTTCTTTTGTTATCCTAGCAGTAAACGTCCCATAATTACGCAAAAGGCTTATCATAAATCATTACCACACATTATCATTAATGCTAATGTCACGTTCTTAGCACCACTGTTAAAATAAACTGTTTAAGTATATACTTAAAATCTTCAACACAAACAGAACATAAAAACTGACTCTATATGAACAAAATGTCCCGTTTTTTATTTACTTTACATTCATTAGATTTTTTGCAGGTATATACATGATGGTAGCTGATAGAGTATAACAGATGAGCATGTTTTATTAGTGATTTGAAACTGTGTAATTATAATTAATCTGTAAATATAGTAAACACTTATTTTAAGAACAACACTGTGGTTATTTCTTTGGAAATGTGACAATTAGGAAAGTGCTTGATATGAACTAGTCTAAGTGTAGTGTAGTGTCTTTAGTGTTCTAACACTCAGGATTGGAAAGGTCTTCATCTATGAGGGGTCTGTAAAGTTCTGGATCCTCTACATCCTGAAAAAATAAAACACAGGTCAGCTTGAAGCAGTTTAAATCAGATAATATATTATATTTATCTAAAAATGGATATACCTGTCCTTTGGCTTTCTTCTTGCATAATGCTTTAATGCTCAGGACAGACCAGCTGATAGTGACACAGAGCTGAAGAACAGCCAACACCATCAGCATGACGTCCATGCCTCCAGCGACTGTCTAGGTGTAGAAAACGATTCGTTTAGGTCACGCAGATGAAATTTTGACTAGTTGAAATCCTTCATTCCAGGTCAGCAACTTTTATTTTTATTACTTAAATCTAATGCAGACAGACCTCAGTCGAACTCTCTGATAAAGCATGGTGATGGAGATTTAAAATATGCACTGCTAATGTAAGTTGATTGTCACTATAGAGACAACCGTCTCACTTAAAATGTTAAATTACACAAAGAGAATCAATTAATCAAACCTTGGCATGGATCACGTTGCTTACATTTAAATAAATTGAGTACAAAAACAGAAAATTGCAAAACTAATTACCTTCAGAATAAGTGCGCTTTGCTTACAAACTGTGTAGTTCTCTAGTTGTTTCTCAAAGATTTTATCCCACTCAGCCTTTTTAGAAGGAGATGCAGTTGTCCAGGAATACCTCTCCTGGTGAGGTTCAGGTTCCCTACACCAGTAACTACCCCGTACTGCCAAATCCAATGAATAAAGCACGATGGCAGCTATAGCTAATCCAGCGCTCACTATATTCATCACCACAGTCAGGACAACCTGTATAGACAAAATGAGAAGACGCTCATGATCATTACTGACTCTTGTGGTAAACTAATCAACGGTGTTAATCCTCCTCAGAGAAAACGTCACCATTTTAACCCTTTTGTACCTGTTTATTAACAGCATGCATTTTATTTATTTTGAATTAACCAGTTTTAAGATAAAATGGCACAGGGCCTTTTGAGAGTTGACTTGTGCTTGTACAGCAGGAGCTTGTTTCGAAAGAAAAGAGGAAACTCACCAGACACTGGCTCGGAAACTTTTCTGCTAGAATACACATGAATCCAACTACAACAAACTGAAATGAAAAAAAGTCACTTATTGCACCGTAATAAATCATCTTACAAGAACCATTAAAAGGTTAGGTTAATCTGACTTAAACAATTACATTTTAACGAAATATTATTCTTACCATGCCTCCTAGCCAATAGGGAGCAAGTTCCAGGTTACTAAGAGTAAAAATCCCTGTAATCAAAGCCCCGAAGCCCAGAGTCATTATTCCAACCATGATCTGGATAGTCTGTGGGAAGAGAGAAGGTGGTCATCATTTAGGCCCAGGCTCTCCGGAGAAAATAGTTAAACGTTTTACAATAGTGTGTGTGACATCATCTTAACTCTAGTCCTGAACTATTACAGAGTGGACTTTACAGAACACTGACAAACTGCATGAATATATTATTTTGTGGTCACACTGTAATTTGTAATTTTTTTTTAAAAATGCCATGATCTGCGTTTGTCACACTACGTTAAGTCCTTCTTCTTCTTCTTTCGGCTGTTCCCTTTCAGGGGTCGCCACAGCGAATCATCTGCCTCCATCTAACCCTATCCTCTGCATCCTCTTTTCTCACCCAACTAACTTCATGTCCTCTCTCACTGCATCCATAAATCTCCTCTTTGGTCTTCCTCTAGACCAGTTGCCTGGCAGTTCCAACCTCTACCGATATATTCACCATCTCTCCTCTAAACATGTCCAAACCACCTCAATCTGGCCTCTCTACTTTTATCTCCAAAACATCTAACATGGGTTGTCCCTCTGATGAACTCATTCTTGATCCTATCCATCCTTGTCACTCCCAAGGAGAACCTCAACATCTTCAGCTCTGCTACCTTCAACTCTGCCTCCTGTCTTTTCTTCAGTGCCACTGTCTCTAAGCTGTAGAGCATCGCTGGGCTCACCACTGTCCTGTACACCTTTCCTTTCATTCTCGCTGATACTCTTTTGTCACATAACACACCTGAAACTTTTCTCCACCCATTCCAACCTGCCTGTACCCGCCTCTTCACCTCCTTTCCACACTCTTCGTTGCTCTGGACCGTTGACCCTAAGTACTTAAAGTCCTGCACCTTCTTTACCTCTGCTCCCTGTCTCCTCACCGTTCCTCTTGGGTTCCTCTCATTCACACACATGTATTCCGTCTTGCTGCGGCTAACCTTCATTCCTCTGCTTTCCAGAGCGTACTTCCACCTCTCCAAATTTTCTTCCACCTGTTCCCTGCTCTCGCTACAGAGCACAATGTCATCTGCAAACATTATAGTCCATGGAGACTCCTGTCAACCTCATCTGTCATCCTGTCCATCACCAGAGCAAACAAAAAGGGGCTTAGAGCCGATCCTTGATGCAGACCCACCTCCACCTTAAACTCTTCTGTCACACCTACAGCACATCTCACCACTGTCTTACAGCTCTTATACATGTCCTGCACCACTCTAACATACTTCTCTGCCACTCCAGACTTCCTCATACAACACCACAGCTTCTCTTTCGGCACCCTGTCGTACGCTTTCTCTAAATCTACAAAGACACAATGCAACTCTTTATTACCTTCTCTGTACTTCTCCACCAGCATCCTCAAAGCAAATACTGCATCTGATGTACTCTTTCTAGGCATAAAACCATATTGCTGCTCACAAATGCTCACCTCTGCCCTTAACCTAGCTTCCACTACTCTTTCCCACAGTTTCATTGTATGGCTCATTAGCTTTTTTTCGGCACCAATACACTTCTCCTCCATTCTTCTGGAATCCTCTCACTCTCCAAGATCTTGTTAAACAAACTAGTTAGAAACTCTACTGCCACCTCTCCTAAGCACTTCCATACCTCCACAGGTATGTCATCAGGACCAACAGCCTTTCCACTCTTCATCCTCTTCAACGCCCTTACACTACGTTAAGTCCTGATTTATCAAACATCTGAATGCTGTGTGTATAGTTTGAATGCAAAACAAACCGCCAGTGCTGTTAGAGTACAGCCGAACTGCTGCTTCAGGCTCCGAGACACCGAGCACACGGGGCTGTAGCACAGGGTGCCCAGGATCTGACAACAAAGTGGCCATTTACTTTTGGTGTCAGAGTTAACAGTGTACACCGTCACCCCTTCGGCCCTGCTGATCGTCAGGGACATTCCTGAAGCTCTACAAAACAAACAAATATTAGAGATTAGATTTAATCATCATCATTATTATTATATAGTAACAAACGTCAGTATTTCAGCGTTAATAACTTGCATTCCCCTGGGTGGCGCATGACATGAACATATAAACGAGTTAATACCAAACATGGCCACTAGGCGGCGACTGTAGTGCGAAATAATTGTGGACAAAATACCTTACATGGCCACTAGGTGGCGTCTGTATAGCAGTCATTTCCAGGAACACATCCATTTTCAGTTTCGTTCCGTTTGTTTTAAATGAACGGAATAACTCAATTAATTAAGTTAAAGCTATTCAGGTTATAATGAATGTAATATATACATATCTTATTCTGTGTCTTTTAGATCATAAATATAAATAATAATGTTTTTGCAGGTTTAATTTATAAACAAATGAAAAAGAGCTGCGTTTTTAGTCCGCATTAACTAGAATTTTCACATGTCCAAAAACTCCATTAAACACACACCTCCATGTTTTATGCGTTAAAACGAGCAACGTGTGGCTGTAAATAAATGAAAAAAATATATATATATTGCTGACTTTTATCTTAGGTTTTTCGACTCCATTTTACAGAAAACTGATGTTGTTTACAGTGCATTGGAAGCCATATCGCGTTATTTCCAGACGATTCATGCATGTCTCTTGTTTCCAGAAGATTCTCTTACATTACTAAACTTTTGTTTTTAAGTTAATAAAATATGTTTGAATCCTTAACTGACCTTTTTCAGTCGACTTCCTGGTGCTGTGTTTCAGTGCTGCAGAGGTTTCAGTGAACGGGCATGCAATAACGAGTAGCCACCAGAGGGCGCTGATTCTCCTACTTCACCCTACCACCACCATTATCATAATAATAATTATTATTATCGTTATAATAATAATAATAATAATAATAATAATAAATATTATTATTATTGTTATTATTTTTATTATATAATTCTTATTTACTCTCTTTTACTTAATTTCACACACACAACAGGCAATTTGGGAATGTGAATTAGCCTAACCTTTGGACTGTGGGAGGAAAAAGGAGTAACCAAAGGAAACCCACCAAGCCTGAGGAGAACATGCAAACTCAGACCCCAAATCTTAAATTGAACCCTGACACTTGGAGGTGCCAGGTGACCAATAAACCACAGTGCAGCTAATAATAATAATAATAATAATAATAATACTGTGGCGTGGGCGGGGTTTTGGGACTAGTAACCATCATGCTTTGCGGGAGGGGTTGTTAGGTGTTCACCCTGTCGAGGAAAGGTGGTTGGATTAGTGGCTTCGGCCAGGGTGTGTGTGTGTGAGTTAGAAGTGTGTCTTGTGATTGTGTGACTTGTTGAATGTGCCGTTTATGTGCTATGCTGAATAAAATACTCCCAGCCATTTGCATTGGGCAGCAAGGAAGCTCACTCGTCTCTCCTAATCCCTTCGTGGCGGTGAAAAACGCTACAATACTAATAATAATAACCATTCTTCAAACGGTGGATAAAAAAATTTGGTTCTGTATTAAAGCAGCATGATTAGCCGGGTGGTATGGTGGCTTAGTGGTTAGCACTACCACCCCGCACCTGTGTAGAGTTTCCATGTTCTCAAGGGGGTTTCCTCTGAGTGCTGTGGCTTCCTCCACAGTCCAAACAATATGCTCAAGTAGACTGATTCACATTTTCAAACTGAAAAAAAAGAAGCCATAGGTCACTGGGGCAAACCATTGTTTAGTGATGTTGGCTTAAACGGATGGATTGATAGCAATTGTATCATTCTAATTGAGCTAATTGATCATAAACTGTGTATTACGTATACAACATTTATTATCAATTTCTCTGGAAATAATCTTACAGTTTGTTAAGACTATACAACAACAGAAAGTTATTTTAGTGATCTTACCTTCATTAATGCGGTACAATCACATTTACAATCATAGTTAAAAATCCATCCATGGAGTCATTTTTATGTATGCTTGTGGTTTGTGTGTGAACACCGCCATTTCCGCTTTCCTGCTAGTAATAGAAGTGACACTTACTATATCAGTAGAACTTGTTACCATCATCAGAGTTTTTAGTGTTTAAATTAAAGTGAATATTTAGAAAACTATACTATATAGTATATACTTCTTTGGGTAACCCCTGTCAAAAAAAATAAAAAGTTTTTTGAATGGAACTATATAATTTTTGTATCTTTTAATAGGGTCCCACAGAGGGAGACAGACAGAGAACCTATGAATCCATGAACAAACCAAATTTTAAATAGAACATAATGTCATTTTAAGAACTAAAAATAACTAAATAGATTAAGCAGAGGTGCAAGGTTTATCATTACACTTTTATCAACAATCTTTAAAAAAATGGCAAAAAAAACCCCAGACAAAACAAAATTCAATATTTTTTAATAATAATCAAAAATAATATAAAGATGACTCTGGTGTATCATCTGATTAATAACACATAGAAAGCCTGCATAAGGGCCTGCAACTACATTGTAAACAATTAAATTCAAATAATTTAGTATTTAACCATTTCAAATAAATGGGAAGAGCTTGTACATGAAATGTCTTTTCCATAGCATTTGCATATTTCCGTTACATAAAATATGCCAGTATCTTCCCCTACAATGATGAACTTCTTCCCTTGTCCTCCCCCTAACCTTTTGCGCACTGCTCTGATACGAGACGAACACTCGCCCTGATCATAAGAAGAGAAAACCTACAGACATTAAAGCAGGTAAGTAAAATCCTTAGGCCCTTAAACTGACTTTAATTATTTTCTGTTCACACTTTAAAGCCTTGAGTGTAAGAATTTTTCATACTCAAGTTGATGGGGTGAGTCGTCATTTAGGATGTCTTTTCTTTTAACCGAACCAGTTTAGACTGACAATGCAGGACGCCGCCTCTATTTTATGCAATGACTTAAATTTAAGGAATAAATCGATCACTTTTTACATTTTTATTTCTGGGTCATGAATAAGCCATGTGCACAAAAACATATAATTGTTAATTAGTTCGACTTTAGGATTAGGAGGGAAAAAAAGCTTAAATAAATAGATAAAAGTGATTTAGTAGTCTACTGCATTTACTTTTTAAAAAGCTAAAAGGTCCAACACACTACAGTACAGTATGAATCTCTATCCACATAAGAAATCCATAATTTCTTTCCGTCTTTAATGTATTACAGTATGCCCATTAAACAAAGATTAAAAGTTTAAATGACCAAGCCAATAATAATAATAAGTAATAGATTAAATTTGATAAACAGTTAACCAACTTTTACTGTTTATGAATTTTATTGTATTTCTTATTATTCATTAGTTTACAATAAGTAAACCCAAAGATTAAAAAATAAACATCCTTACCAGAAGAAGAGTCCCAGTCAAGAAGGTTGAGATAAAAATGTAAATTTAATAACAAACTTTCATGTAAAAAGGACAAGCAACTAAAATAATAATAATAATCAAAGCAAATAATAATAATAACAATAATAATACAAAAATTAACTCAATTTTATTTACAAAATCATTCTAAGCTTATAAGCTCTAAAAGTAACCAACCTGTGAGAAATTTAGTCTGTACTGTTGTGAGGTCTTAGACACCAAGACATAGCTAGTTAACTTCATGCAGCTCAAAACAGCGTTGTGGTTATACTTCCTCCACACCACATTGAGAAACTTTTTCCGTTTCAGCCGTTGAAGAAACAGCTGCATCAGTTCTCGCATCAGTTCTCTCACTTAAGCTGTTGCTTTTGTTGTCCCCATGTTTTTGACTTTGAGAATTCCTCCATGTAGTCACATTTTAAAAGAAATAAGTGCCACATATTTATATTATGCATCATGGTTTAATCCAGAATCTAACTTGATTAAAAACAGAGTGCTCTGAGTAAAGGTCTTTATAACTTGGTAAAGTATACCTTCTTCTCCTCGTCAGACCAACGTTTCTCTTTTAGGTCATGGCTGATGTCGAGATCTTGGAGGACCGAGACAAGCTGAAGCGAGGCCTGGTGAAGGTGATGGAGGCCATAGCCACCATCTCATCAGCAGCAGCTGTGGTGAACCCCATCTTCGGCGTGGCAGGCTCACTGATCCGCGTCGTCCTGCACCACGTGGATAATGAGGAGATTCAGACTCTTCGCCGTGAGTTCGGCAGCGTGAACCGAGCCCTGGATGAGCTTTCAGTGCAGAACAGTGGAACTTTGCTTCAGATCAAGAAGGAGACATTGGACGGGCAGTACAGCCGTGTGGAGGAGAACCTACGCAACCAGTTCCGGAAGTTCATGGAGGTGGTGGAGGCACGGCCCGCGCACAAGGAACGCAAGCGTGATGATTTCGAAGAAAGCTATGCCAACGACCTGGGCGACCAGAACCTGCACACACTCTACGACGGTGTCATGGGCAAGCCCAAACTCTTCAGCCGGCCCATCCTCGAGGTCTACATGACTCACTCTCAAGGAGATCGGAGGGTGATGGAGCGCCTGTGCACACGCCTCACCTACCTGTTCTGTATCGGCCTCATTGCTCTGATGGGTTACGCTGCCATCATCGGTGATGACGAAGAGGGTCTGAGCGAGGAGTGGGCTGAGAAGATGCAGAAGGTTCAAGAGAGGATGCAGGAGGTGCTCCGGAGGTGCAAGTGATTCCTTTCCACTGATTCACACATATTTGTTACATGGACACGATTTACTGTCAATATCCTTAACAACAAGGACACCATTGTATATTGGTACACACATTTTAATGTTCATATTCAGGGTCATTGGGGTCATTAGGTGTATTTTTTTATTGAGTAAGGACTCAGAGCTCCTGAGTGGTAGTTAACAGAGGTGGACCCGCGTTATTGTAATTGAGTAGTTTTTTGTGTACTTCTACAAGTAGTTTTTAAAATGTGTAATTTTACTTTTACTTAAGTACTGTATGTTTTGTTTGAAGTATTGTACTTCGCTACATTTGAAATCATATTCACTACTGAGTAAAAAATATATAAATGAAAATGAAAAATAATAAAAATAATGCAACGGGAAATAAAAAAAAAATTGCACCCCGGAAACCACTTTTGGTTTTTTGATTGCCATCTGACTGAAAGCGAATTGCCATCAAATTTCTTATTAAGCAAACCTCTGGCCATTGTAACGCCCACTACTATGTATGTATGTATGTACAGTATGTATGTATGTACAGTATGTATGTTGCCCTTTTAAGAGTTGCCGCCCCTACCCCAGTGTGTGCGCTGCAGAGGTGTGTGTGTGAGAAGGAGAGAACGGAGTAGGAGCTCAGGTGTGCTGCTCACCCCCAAAATGCTCTACTCTTTTACTCTTTTCTTTACTTTTACTTTATGATTTGTATTATAATTTTGTCGCTAAAAGAGACTAATAAAAGTTTTGTCCTGAACATTATTCTTGGCTCTAAACTCTTTTTTCCCCCCCGGCTATCCGCCACAAAGCGTAACATCATACTTAAGCGACCACTTGGATTTCAAGCACAAGAAAGGCAAAAGCTTTATTATGCAAAGGTGTTCCTTTAATTAAAAACAAGTAGTCTGAGATTTATATCCTCTTGTCTTTTTTGAACTACACTAGAATCCCCCATCCCACCCGCTGTTAAAAAAAGTAACTCAGTAACTTTTACTCTGAGTAAATTTTTAATGAGCTGCTTTTTACTTTTACTTGAGTAGGTTTTTATAATGGCAATTTTACTTGTCCTTCAGTAAAATTTCACTGAAGTAACAGTACTTGTACTTGAGTACAAAAGTTTATTACGCTTTCGACCTTTGGTACAGAAGTTACAACATTGTAGTGTTGTTTAAGTGCAATCTAATCATGGTTATAATATCTCTTACAAGAGATGAAGCCAGCATAATTTTTTGGGTATTAACATCAGTTGCCATTCTTTCTGTTAGCCCCTTACTCATATTGCCAATATGACTACATTCAATTACTTTATTTTAATTGTTTTTATTAAAGCTACTGGAATATAAAGCACCAAAAATTAGTTTTTTTTTTTTTTTACTTTTGTGTTGTAGGGAAATGATGACATACGTTTCGCGAGTCCATTTCCATCACGTCACCCCTCATAGTCACATGATGTCAAGTGTATTCCTTTGCCTGTTGTTTAGTTCTATTAGTGTTTGTGTTTCAGTCTGGGCTTCGGGCAGTACCCAGTGGTTTGTGTTAGCACTCTTAGTTTTTTTCTGATTGGAATAATTTATGTTATGGTAAAAAATGTAGGTCCTTAAAAATGTCCAAGCTCAGAGATCCACTCCATCCTGAGTTAACCTAATTCGAAAATATTTTTTATAATGCGAATCAGTCTCTAGGTTATGCTTGTTTGTGGATACACAACTTTAGATGGGTGACTTCAAACAGCATTGGGACCATAGTGTCTATTGTGATCTAGAAAAGTACAGGTCAGGATATACCCAAAATATACCATACTATCCAAAAAGATGTACTATAACTATATTAAAAAAAAAAAAAATAAATAAATAAAAAAAAAAATATATATATAGTACTGTATCTTGCATCTTGAGGTATGCATCTTGATAACATGCAGTACTGGACTTCATCTGAAATTTATATATATTTATCAGGGACTGATGAATGCTATTATACAATGCATCTTATTGTAACCTAAATGTCAACAATGTCAAACGTTTTACTTGTTTTTATAATAAATCATTAGAAACTAAGATAGTATTAAGAAATGACCCAGGTAGACTCAGGACTACGATCTTTCTACTGTTACAGACTCTCTCATCTTCACTTTCACCTGACTACTTTTTGTAATTTGGTTAATCCTACTGTGTGTGTGTGTATGTGTGTGCCCTGCATTGGATTGGCATCCTGTCCAGTCTGTACCCCGCCTCGTGCCCTAAGTCTCCTGGAATAGGCTCCAGGCCCCCCGTTATCCTGAATACAGGATAACACAGTATAGACGATGAGTGTGTGACTGTTAATTCTACACCAAACAGCTTGGCTTCTTGTACCCAGATCTTTATTAAGAGTCATGCAAAAAAATCGATATTCTTGGCCATAGTTAACCCTCTTAACATGTGCATGATACCAAATACTCAGATTAAAGCTTTGTTTACAATCAGGTGGAACTGGCTAGCTTAAAGCTAAAACAATCAGCAAAATAACTTCACATGAGACATACTGATTAAAAACGACATAAAAAATGCCCCACACTTGGTGTCTGCTTTATAACAATTTACTTTCCATGGGTACTGCTGTTTCCCTAAAGGTATAGCCACTAAATCAGACTGGAGAGCATGTCCCTGACACAGTAAGTCCCCTCTCCAGCAGGAGATTTAAAGAACAACTTAGCAGTGGAGCAGTGGTCCAGGTCTACAGGTCTTGGTCCAGGTGGAGTGAGTGGACATAAACCTAGACACAAAACAGCATTCAGTTGTCAGATAATTGCTATAGAATATGATAGTAAAGCCTATAGTACTGTATAGTACACTATACTCCTTTTAGAAATGACAATAGACTATATTTTGCTTTTTAACTGTACAGTATGTAAGAAAAAAAAAATATTTCCAGCAAAACAGTCAATGTGGATTCAGTTTTGGTGAAACAAACTCCCCATCAAATAGTGGAATCTGCTAAAAGGCTGAAGTAATCATATGTGTATTTCTCATTAATATGTAACCAGGCTTTTTCTTTTATCATTTCTGTCTCACAGCTATAAAACAAAAAACCTAAAATAAAAATGACCAATCCCAGGTCTTCATAAAATGACCTTAAAGTAAATGATATAATATTGTTAAGTTAAAAAGAACAAAGCTAAGGTCATCTGGTCTACAATGCAGTTCCACACTATAATGAAGAATTTGTCTGTCATATGAATTACAAAACAGTTTAATGAGCCTGTTCAGAAAAGATTTTCCAAATAAAGATGTGAAATGCTATATTACATATCAAGGAGAAAAAAATAAGGCTTTGAAACAGTTTAGTTTAAAATATGACAAAATTAGGTCAATAGAAGGGAGGAACGTGAGTTTCAGTGGCTCTTTGTTTTGGGTCATGGGCAGAAACTAGACCTGCATTCTGAGACCTCATATCCAGGGTTAAACAACAATTCTACACTTCCTGCATAAAACCCCCAGTGAATTTGTGCAAATAAAAATAACTTTAGAGAGCCTCATTCCAGTCAGCTACTTTGAGCTATTCAAATGTCAGTTCTTGTTAGACCTTTTGAAATTGGAACTGGAGCTTTACTTCACCTGACATTATGTAGATAGAAATTTGTAATGAGCCATGCCTTCTTTAGCTTTATAGACAGTCTAAGCAATTTTTTATATAAATTAAAAATACAGATCTAATATTTGCCGGAAGAAGGTAAATCTCAATTTGTAAAAATTTTAAAGCTTATATATGTTTACCTTGGTTCAGTTTCTTCGAAAAATTATTTCTGAATATGCTCATCAACTATCAGTTGATTCTTACCATAGAATAACTCTTAATTATAGTTTGAAACTAAATTATAAATACATAAATGTAATTAGTATTTGGACAGAATGACCTGAGAATTGTTCTTATGAGCTTCAAGTTTAATTTCTGACTTCTTTGATTTTGTAATAAAGTAATACCTTATCATCAGATTTAGCTTTATGATATTCACTTGCAGGTCAAGTTAATGTATAACTGCCTGCAGTTGTTCTATTTACCTTTATGGCTTCTCATTTAGGAAACAACCATGAAACACAATCAACTTTCAGCACAAAACTCAGTTACTGGGAGTTGTGTCCGTAAAGATTTCTGTAATATAATTCCCAAGAATAAGGTGACTATAACTGGAGGTCTTTTGTGTATTTTTTCTTTTGTTCTTTTTTCTTTAAACTAGTGACAACTCATTATCCATGGCAGTCAGGGAGCATTTAAACAAACTAGAACCACGGTGCTGGGTTATGTGGAGAAAGTGTTCTCCTTCCCCTCTACCTTCAACCCCATGTTTGGCATCGTCACCTCATTGGTTCATGTAATGAGGAAAGGCCTAGTGGGAGATGTAGCCAATGAGCTGTACAAGAATTTCCAGCAGATTCACGACAAGTTGGAGAACATCTCTGAGTGCAATCATAATGGCTGAGATCGACAAAAACCATGGTGACAGGTCTTGGTCTTGGAAAAGAACGTCTAGCATCAATACAGAGCCTTCAAGAAAATAATGGACGGATCAGAAAATGGTGCGCGTTATAGAAAGGATTTCAGGGAAATCTATATCAAACAACAGGGCCGACCTGAATTTGAAGATGTGCAGTAACGGCATCATGGAAAATGTTAGAAGTCTATCTAGAGGAGTGTAAAGGTGATAAGAAAATTAAAAAGGCTAGATGCGATCATTTGATCTACTATGGCCAACTATGTCATCGCTGAGGATAATAAGGATGAATTCATGGAAGAATGAAGCAAGAATTTTAACACCATTCGGGCCACTATTTAAAATGAAAGAAGCCTTAGATAAATGTAGTGAGTAGGAGCGATGCCAATTTGTTCTCTCTGAAAATTTGTTAAATCACAACTGCCTTAGTTTCTGCAGGTTAATAATGCAGCCAATGATCAACTAAACAAATTGTATTAAAATTATGAGCAATTGGAACGTTTTTTTGCTTAATTTTTTCTAAGCCTTTTAATTAGATGAGCACTTCTAATCTTTTCTCATTTAATACAGATCATACAACATTGTATATGACTCCATAAATCTAAAGTGTTGCTGAATGTAGTGTAAAAGCTATATATTTCAAATCAACATACTTGCATTTTATGATGATTATGTCTTATTCATTTGAATTACTGACCATACCGTTTCATTGTTTTCACAAAAATAAATTTTTTAGTTTTACCATCAACCACAAAAAATTTAATAAAATAATAAATGAATAAAATAAATCAATAAATCAATTGAGAGGTTTATTTTTTTTTATTGACGTTTAGCTTGTTACAAACGCAATGTTTCAGATTCACATTTTATTTGTCACATACACAACTACATGTCTTCTTACACGACTGAAAAGGGAAATATAGTAAAATCTTTTAAAAATAAAGTGTAAGGTAAGTTAAATCAAATCAAATCCACACTAAAATAAAATTGTCTGTTGCCATTAGCACTTCTAGCACTGTTACCATCGCGAGCACCGCTAGTGCTTTTTGCTGCAGCTTTGAAGTGACCGTAGAAGGTGGTCAGCTCGTCCACCAGAGATGCGTCCATGTTCATCATTCTGCTCCTTGAGCTCTGCTTTCCAGAGGCAGGTCCTGCATTGTAGGGAGCAGTGCGAAATGGTTTTATCGACCCATGGCTTCTGGTTCTAAACTGTTCTTATAATGTTGTATTGGTGGGTGAATGGAGCTTTTGCGTTGGCCAATGAGCGTGCCGAAAGGTAGGGGGCATGTCGAAAGGTAGGGGTGTGCCGAAAGGTTTTTCATTGGTGAATGGAGCTTCTGCGTTGGCTAATCAGTGTGCCGAAAGGTAGGGGGCGTGTTGAAAGCTTTCTCATTGGTCAAAGGAGCTTCTGCGTTGGCCAATCAGCGGTAATCCTTTTTATATGTAAGTACCTTTATTTTAGCGTGGAAGAACATGGCGGCGGTAAGGCTTGGTGTGGTTAGTCAATATAAATATTTCTTTTCCTTTATTTTCGTCATTTAATTGTTCGTTTAATTGATGTCGACAGACACATATTACTGTGAGACAAAACACGGACAGGTTTTCCCTCGAAGTAAGGGTTGGCAGTTTGTATCGATGTCCGTTTTGCGCTACCAATGTTTTTAGGCCTTTTGTGGTTTAAAGACACAAGACACTTGCTCATTTACAAGGCCATAGACTTCGGGCAGTTCATCATGGACGTAAGGTTGGGTGGAGTACACTTTTAAACAAAGCAGCTCTGCCTCTAAAGAAAATGTTTTATTTGCTAAAATTGTGTAGGTTACTAAACTGTACTCCTCCTCTTTATTGTGGTGTTTTATGAACCAAATTTGTCCTTATCAGGCAATGTCAAAGTCAACGTTATTGTCAATTCTGCTACATGTACAGGGCATACATATAGAGAATTAAATTACGTTTCTCTCATCATCTCTCTCGTTATCTCTCAGTTTAGAACACCGAAGGCTGATATGGTGAAAAACGGAACAGTGCAATAAGAATAGTGCAAGTGTGCTTATTTTAGTTGATTAAAGTGAAATTATAAAGAGCAATATAAAACAGTATAAACAAGAATGTTTTTAGTTTTTATGCACTTTTAGTAAAACTACAAAAAACAACTGTCAGTTCAAAACATTCATAATTACTAATTCTGTAACTTTTTTTGGTCTTGTTTAACCAATACAAAGTTAATAGTATTCCAAAAATATTAAAATTACATAAAAAATGTTATGAACAGCTTGTGGTACTACTGTATATTCTTTTAAATAATTGTAATTTGATTTTAATTATGGGTTTAATACAGTTAAGGCTAGAAGGAATACAGCTCGAGCTCTATTGGGCATGCGCACATCAATCTAACGTTTTTTATCTCACTATACAACAATAAAACTTTTTTTATTACAGAAAGGATTAGTTTTAGATGTGAAAAATGATCCAATAGGTATAACAATTAATTTTATTGTTACTTTCCGGTCGGAGCTATATATCCCTTTTAGCCACGACCATGACTCAAACGCGCGAGGATGACGTCAGTAACCCGTGGAAACGCAGTAGAATGTTTAGAAAGGAATATTTGTCATATCGATATTTTACAGGAAAAAAATGGAATTTTAATATAGAGGATTATGTTGGCTGCATTACTTAAACGCATGAGAAAGAACAATAGCGTTTATTATTAGTCTTTAAACAGGCAACTTGCGCAACCAATCATAAAGAACTTTCAGTACGCCCCCTACCTTTCGGCACACCCAACCTTTTCGACACGCCCATTACTCCGATTAAGTCTGGAGAACCTTTTCTGTAGAATCTACCCACATTATAGATACAGACTGTAATCACAAAAGACTTAAACACAGTGCGTTGAAGTGCCTAGGGAGAGATGAATTGCCATATTCTTTCCTTAAAAAAAACAGCTCTGTGAAAAATGACAAGTTTAGGATAGTTAAAAAATATTAAATATTTTTAATATTATAATATTAAATATTCTAACTTTTATTTATTCATTTATTTTTTTGTTTGTTTTGTTTATTGCACAGGTACAAATGAATGCAATGGTTTTGGCACCCCAATTAATTTCATATCTTTGTAAACCCTAGAAATGGTTGTGCGTGAAAATCCCAGTAACTGAGCAGATTGCGAAATACACAGACCGGCCCGTCTGGCACCAACAACCATGCCACACTCAAAATTGCTTAAATCACCTTTCTTTCCCATTCTGACATTGTCTTGACCAGGACCACACCCCTAAATGCATTGAAGCAACTGCCATGTGATTGGTTGATTAGATAATTGCAATAATGAGAAATTGAACAGGTGTCCCTAATAATCCTTTAGGTGAGTGTGTGTATATATATATACAAGTTTATTGTGTGTATATATATATATATATATATATATATATACAAAAAAAAAATATATATATATATATAAATATATATATATATATATATATATATATATATATATATATACATACAAATATACAAGTTTTATTGAACATGTAAAAAAATCAAATAACAGCATACAGTGATGAGCCATGACAAACACCACCTCAGTCAGTGTCTATACTCACCTCTGTCTATCACATCGAAACCAGCAGGTTATCAATATAAAAAAATTACAGTTTCCAATTACCACTAATTTGTAAATCAAGCGCATGCATAAAAATAAATACATAAATGGAATAAATTTAAATGTGCAAATGTGTAAATAACCTCGGACAGGTGACGTCTTCTGATGAAGTGCACCTGCAGGTTATAAATAGGAGTGAACCGGAAACATTCCTCAGTGGATGTGCGGCATTGGAGAGCAGCATCTCGTTCCCACTTTTTCAGGGAACAGGGTTACAGCAAAGTAACCCGACATGTTCCCTTTCAAAAGCTACACTCGATGCTGCGTGAAAACGCTGTGGGAATGAGAATACTATAGAAAAACTATTAAATCTAACAAATGTGTCCGGAGAGGACCAACTTTTGTGAGCATAACACACTTGCTGCAAGGGGACACCTCTTGCCAGCGCAATACATGAGGCAATCCCCCTGGACGAATGAGCCCTGATTACTAGAGGCAAAGTGTGACCACGCGCCCCATAGGCTAGGGCAATAGCATCTCTCTTGAAAGAAGTAACTATGAGAAAAACTATCTTAAGGGTCAAAAGCCAAACAGGCGCTGACTCTAGTGGTTTGGAAGGGGTGTCAACCAGACTCCTTCAGTCAGAACATAAGCCGAAATAGCGGCTACGTACATTCTTAGGGTACTAGGGCATAAGCCTGAGGGCAACTTTTCTTGCAGAACTCCAGCACTGAAACAATTCGGCAGTGGACTGGGTCTACATGTTTCACCATGCACCACGTTCAAATACCCTCACCTTGTGGGCATTAGTTCTTTTAGTGCATGTAAGTTCCAGGGCTCCCAACTTCATATGCCCTGGAATGTAAAATCGCCTTGAGGGACAGGAACTTTTCCTGTGCCCAAAGCAGAACCTGGTGTGCTAGCTTATTCAAGCGGCGTGAGCACAGTCCGCCCTGTCGATAATGTACAAGACAAGTGTTGTCCACCCGCACTAGGACATGGTAGCCTCACCTGCTGAAGGAGGTGTTTCAGGGCCAAAATAAAGCCATAATTTCGGGGCAATTGATGTGCCACGCAAGAAGATGGCCTTTCCAGCTCCCTTGGGCTGGACAGCCATCTAAGACTGCACCCCAGCCCATGAGGGAGGCGTATGTCGTTAGCGTCTCGCGACAACTAAACGCACATAGAGTGGGACCCAAAGTCAGAAATCGGGATCTGAACCACATAGAAAGGGTACGAAGCCACCTGGCGCATAACCCGTATTTGCCTCCAGGGATTGACCCTTGAGCAAATTCCCTTGCTTTCAGCCACAACTAAACTATCTCATGTGCAGAAGGCCCAAAGGTATCACTGTGGATGCAGCTGCCATGAGACCTAAAAATCTCTGAAAGTGATGAACAGTCACTTTCTGGTCTAGCTTGGTTTCCTTCAGGGTTTTGGAAATGGTTTCGACACGTGCAGGAGACACCTGTGCCTGCATTGCGATCGAATCCTATGTGACACCCAAATATGTTGTGTTCTGAGCAGGAAAGAGAACGTTTTTATGGCGCTGAGTCTAAATCCTAAAGAATCATGATGAGCTAGGACGACATGCCTATGTCAGAGCTCTAGCTTCTATGACTGAGCCATAATCAGCCAGTTGCCTATGTCGTACAAAATATGGATGCATTTTGTATATGTGCGGGTGACAGAGCTAGGCCAAATGGAAGGACCGGATAATGGTAAGCTTCACCCTTGAAAGCGAACCTCAGGAACTTCCTGTGTTTTGCCAATATTTCTATGTGAAAATATGCGTCCTTCAGATTGATTGTCACAAACCAATCCCCTAGTGGGATATGAGAACAATCATTTTGACAGTCAACATTTTGAAACTGTACTTTTTCAGATAGCGGTTAAGCCTGCGAAGATCTAAAATTGGACGCAACCCCCCTGTTTTTCTTAAAACCAAGAAATACCAGCTGTAGTAGCCTGACTCTCTGTCTGGTAGGGGAACATCTTCTATGGCCCCGTTTTTCCAGGAACATTGCAATTCCAGAGTCAGATAGTGCGCCCTTTCCGGTTTCACGGAAGTGGAGACCACGCCGGTGGAACGTGGAGGGCGATGTGCGAGAATATTGTAGCCTCTCTCTATAGTCTTTAATGCCCAAGGAGATATACCTAGCAGTAGCTTTCATGCTGCCAGTTTCTCCAAAAGGGGCACGAGTGTACGCCGGTCCGACTTCTGTGAGTTGGATTACGAAGCACGGCGCACCGCACCCCAGTCTTTACGAGGGGGTGTCTGGCTCAAAACACTCTCCTTCTGTGCTTCACGCCTCATGAGAGTCAGACCTGGTCTCTTGAACACGGCGGGGAAGGTATTTCCTGAAGGCTTGGTCGTATAGCTTTGCCTCCCAAAACCTAGTGGCGGTCGAGTTAACGGCGTCGCCAAACAGGCCGGAAGGTGAGATGGGGGCAACAAGGAGGAATGCACGATCCTTATCCTTGATGCCTGTGAGATTCAGCCACAAGTGCCTCTCTGCGGAAACCATCGCAGTGATAGAAAAGCCAATAGCAGGAGCCGTCTACTTTGTTGCACGAAGAGACAAGTCTGTGGCTCGGCGTAATTCCAAGAACGCCCTATCCTCAAAAGCCCCGCCAGTACTCAAGTCTTTTAGCAGGTCAGCCTGGTAAGCCTGAAAAACCGCCATGGTGTGCAGTGCAGCACCAGCTTAACCTGCTGCCTGAAAAGCTTTTCCCCCCAGGAAAGATAAAAGTCTACACAGTTGGAAGGAAGTGTTGGCTTTTTCAGGTAGGATGATGTCCCAGGAGAGAGATAACCTGCAAGCGTCTCTTCTATCTGGGGCATCATCATATAACCCTGCGCTTCCGCATCAATGATATTCAAATAAATCAAAGTCGATGACACGAAAAACACGTGATGAAAAAAGGGGAGAGAGCGCCATTGAGGCCCTGCCCTCCCGGCCACCCGACAGAAACGTGTCATCTAATTTCGAGTGCTTTCGATTTCAAGTTCCAATAAAATTTGCTATTGACAGACCAGACCCTGGTGACAAATTCTCAATGGACAACGGCGTGAATGTCGAAAAACACAATAAACATACATTTGGTTGACCTTCCTCACCTTTTTTATAGTCATACCCGTACACACAAGTTTTCGTTATCATTTCGTTCGGCATTCTTTTCTTGCCAAACTTCGATGCGATGTTCCAACTGCTCCCAGGTCAGCAGCCTGGTTACAAATGTTGCAGCAACACAGCGCATGATCAAGTCGACATAAGGATTATCTGGACTGTACCATATGACACATCAATAAATGGCAAAACAAACATTGTTTTTTTTTGGGGGGGGGGGGGGGGGGCGCAGCATCGCTGTAAACTTGCCGATTCATGTCAGTTGTCTCTGTGGCAAAATTTCCCAGAATTCTTTGGCACTGACTTATGAAGGTCGGTGCGCTCTGTGACTGTGCAGGCAGCTTTGTGTTGCCATCTGTTGGCATCTTACAAAACTAGAAACTTCTCGAAACTTTTTGATACAACCTAGTATAAACTATCTTAACTAAAAGTACTTTGCTACGACTTAAAGATATTCACAAAATACTAATCTTCAAACCTTAAACCACACCAGTCAGTGACCCATTATCAATGACTATCATGACTAACTAAAGAATTATTACTGTTTTAAAACTGTATACTACAAAAGATAAGCATTTTAAATATCCATTGCCTGGTTTCAGTTTAAGTATCTCTTCTAGGGAACACTGAATAGTATGATAGAGTTATTATTTCATTACAACATATTCTATGAAGTTAATCATTAATAAAGCTATTTCATCAGAGTCACTCCAGTTCCTGTGTACATCAGGAGATTTAAAAAAAGAAAATAAAAAAAACATTAAATAGAGTGTGTTGTAATAAACCTGCGAGTTGCAGCTGTGGTACTGTTAAAGCTACTGTGAGAAAAATATGACAAAAAAATTATTACTAGAATTCAAAGTTATCTGTGCTGGGTGTGCCTTTTACAAATGTAAATTAAACACACAAGAACAAAACATATTACAAATAATTAACCACAATACGGATGTACTATACACACATCCTTATTCTGTGGAAAACGACAGCCGTGCTGTAAACAAGCATGTGCTTCATGAAAGCAGAAAAGCAGGTTAAAGGATATATTGGACTTGGCCAGTGGTACAAACAAGTTCAAAATCATGAAAAGAGAAACTTAACTTTGTGAAGAAAAGAAGAATCCTGGCCTAGTAAAAAATGGTAAAATAGGAATAAAAAACATTCTGTTAAACATGATTTGTAGCAGTGAAAGTCACATTATACTGTAAGTGAATGTGAGTGTGATTGGAATCAAGTGTGTGCAATCTGTAATAAGGTGCATGTAAAAGTAAAACAGTCTATAATGGCTGAGAGTTGTAGTGCATGGTATGGTGTGGTGCCATGTTTGTAGGACAAGGGATGTGGAGTTCCATATTGTTGTATAAATAACATATCCTCCACAACACACATGCCCACCAAAGGGCTACGTCTGGGAGTGATGTTCCTTATCGGCCTAATTTTAGTCTGAATTATTTGGTTAAAAAGAATGTAACTCCTGCAATCACAGAGGGTCAAGGACATCATGGACTGAAATCCATCCAAACTGCATCTTTTCTTTGGTCCATGGCCCTTCCAATAAAAAACATGCAGAAGCTTGCCCTCTCTACGCGATCTAAGATTGCTTTGACAATATATGCGGGTTCACCTTCAGTGTAAAGGGATGTTGGTGTGATAGTTTCTTCTAGAATTACCTGGGTTGACTGCCTTTAGGACATGACATAGCCTAAAGAGCTATGTGACTGTGACATGAAGTCTGTGTCTCTTTATATCCTCGGTAAACTTCCCTGTTGTCTGGTCTGGGTAAGTTGAAGTAAAATTACTAGTTTTTGTCAAGACAATATGACAAGACTTGGCATGGCTCAGGTTCTGCCTATTTTAGCATTGCAGTGTTAAATTGACACAACAAAAATAAAGTTTGCATGATCAGGAAACAGGTAAAGATCAGTTGATCAACAAACAAATCAACAAGATCAGGCCGAGAAAACAACAAAAAGTATCAGAACCAGTTAAACCAAATAAAAGGTATCTATGAGAAACTATATGATGTTAGTGAGTTGTAGTCCATGGTAACCAAGCTTATGGGCCAATATGCAATGCAACATTTTTATAGAAAATCATATTTTTAAGATCAAGTCATCTTGGGAATGGCACGTTTATTTCACACCTCGTCAAACTTGTCTGCCTTCAGATGTATTAGAAATATACCGTAAAGTTACAAACAAATCAGTATTAGTTACTTTTAGATTAATACTGATTTACTGAAATTGAGAATTTATTAAAATCAGTGCCATACAATGTCATTAAGCAATTATATTTTTAGCAAATTGCTTCTACCATCTTTGCTTTGAACCTTCTGTGATGCAGTGCTTTGGTTTCTGTTGTATGTTTTTCTTTTTTTACAGTATGCAATGTTGTATTTAAGCTTTAAACTGCTTGCTAATTAGTTTTTAATCAACATTGTTGTTCTTAACCTATGAAATCCAATAACTAGGTTCCTAAATCTAAAAAATCTACTTGTCTAGATTTACTGTTCTAAAAATGAGTGGCAAGTTGTGCAAAAGCTTTGGAAGTAATACTGATAAATAAAGATGATTTATGGAACCTCCCTAAAGACCAATGAAAGACTGGCATAATGTGAAGAACTTTTATCTTTTCTCATTATTAAATGATTATCACTGTTATTGTTGATATTTTTCTCATTTTTTTTGGAGGAAAACAATCAGTGGCTATGAAATTGGCAAAGTTTACAGGATGCTACCAATTGCTCTTAAAATTCCCAGGAATGTTTGTGTGAGATGGAGTCTATCCAATGTGGGGCAGCCGTAAGGAGCGGGAATATAAATACGTGCTAATCCACTAAACCTACAGCTCTTCAGCACACATAGGCTTCACTGGAACACCACAGAGAACACCTCTGCACATTTCTATAAGTAAGCTTACTGTAAGCTTTTTTCACCTTTTTTCACTTCTTTCACCTTGATAATTGCTTTCCCTTTTTGCTTGTTTGATTTTCACATTTTTAAGTCCAATGAACAATGGCATAAATATGGATTGTATTTGGTGATTTCTGGTTTATGTAAGATATAATATGGAACGGTTGCAAAACAGGTAAATGTATAAATTCTTAAATAAATATTCACCTGCATAACATTTGTCTGCACTGTCATTGTAGCTAGTAATTAAAGGCAATGGTGATAACCAACTACAACTTTTAAGTTTAGGTTAAGAGTTTTAAAAATTCAAAGGGATTAAATGCATTTTAAGATAAGTTTGCTTCATAAGTCTTTTAACCACTTTTATATTTTTCATGAATGCAAATATTTGACATAGAACTACAAAGTTGAGCACAGAAACTAATACAAAGACAATTTGCTTGTTTTTTTGGGAAAGATTAGAATGACAGTTCTTACAAATTACCCTTTTTTCCATAGGGAAGACATGAAGTGCTTTAATTTTTATAAAGAAAGTTGGTGACAGTCAACACAACACAGTATATCACACATGTACTGTATTAATATACATTACATTGGTAGACATTTTACTGAAACTACCTCAGTTGCATGTTGCATAGCATTGTATTGCACATTCAACTGCACATGGAGTATCTGCACTTTATTCCATGACAGTTCTTTTTTTTTTGCCACCTATCTTGTGTATTTCCTACAATATTATAGTTACGTTTAATATTTTCTCTTCCTTCCTTTGAAATTATTTTACCTTTACAGTCATTAAAAAACATTTTACTTTTAATGTCATACTGTGTATGATTTTGTGTGTAATCAATAAAATTTGCCTTCCTTAACAGATTAAGTCATGACTTCTTCCCTGACATCCTCTGTGACTGATGTGGGAGTATGGATTCTTGAAAATAAAGAACAAATTGAAAAGGCAGTGGAGATCGTAGGCCAAGGATGTGCGATCCTGGCAGACACTGTAGGCCAGTTGCATCCCATCCTGGGGGCAGTTTTTAGGATCTCAGCTAAGCTTCTTAGCAACCCAGAGGGCAAAGAGGCTAAGTTCCTCACTAAACAGTTTGAAAAGGTCAACCAGACAATGGAAAAGCTTCAAGGTGATTTAGAAGAAACACAGCGGCTGATTGAGAGATCTTCATTGAACATAGAGTACTTTAAAATCTACTCACAGATAATCGGACAGTATGAAATGTTCAACTATATTTTCACAGCCAAACCCGAGTTTAAGAAGGTGAAAATAAATGAGTTCCTCATCTACTTTGAGCAATATGAGAGAGAAAAGAACCTTAAATGCTTGTACAATGCCATCACTAGAGATAGAATACTGGATAAGATCCTGACCACTGAGCAAAGGAGCAGGAAGGCAGTGGAGGAGTTCTGTGCTAGCATAAAGAAGGTGTTTTTGGTTGGTGTTGTAGCATTGATGGGCTACAATGCACTAACGGAAGGCCCTGTTAAAGAGGACAAGATGAAGAAATGGCATGGTCGCATGGAGGAGGTGGAGAAGCTCATGAAGGCGGCAGTGGATAAATGTGTGAATGAGTTTGCTGAGCAAGCCAGGGAGGATTTAGATAAGATAAATTATGAGACAATGAGCCCCGAATCCCTACTGGATATTCTTGTCAAGAAGTATTACTGGGTCTCCTGGTCAGTTAGGGTCTTTATTCATGAAGACTGGAAACTTGTGAAGTTTTTCCTTGGCAAGCAGCACCACGTCAGTGGTGTCAATTATTTTGAGTTTCTGAGCAAAAATAAAAAAAAGATTGTGGTGTCTTTCACTGCTAAACCTAAACCACTCAACATGAGTCTGATAACCGATCAAATAGAGAAAGAGAAAGGTGACGTTGAATCTGTGGCTGAGTCTCTTTGCAAGTCTCATCCCAAATGTCTTGTCCATGTTGTCAGTCGCTGGTACAAAGTGGAGGAAGCCAATAATTTCAATACAGACCACTATTTTAAGTCAGACAAAAAAGCACACATTTTTATTTACTCGGAATAATAGGATTTTGATCAAACTGAATTTACTGATGATAATCAGAGTCTACACCATGTACTCAGTTTAAATCCATCAGGCTTCTATTAATTAACACTCAAAGTCTTAACATTTTTTGTTGTTGTTGTTGTTGTTGCTGTAATTAGCTCTTAATAATGGAAACTTAGACTGATGGTCAAAGCATTAAAGCTTGACTATAACACATTAGCCTCTAAGGAGGGAAAGATTGAAAATAACATTAAATATAGATTTTGTGCAGATAAGATCATATTAGATTATAACATTAACTGTATTGTGTAAAATTACATAAACATGTATTTAACATGATTAATAAAAATACTGTTTAAATAAATTAGAAATTGTTTCTTTTTACACATCATTTAAAAGGTTATTTAATCAATAAATGCAATTAATCAATAACATGACTTAAAAGAATTGTTCTTACTGATGGCATATCAATATACAGTATTATTCTATTTAATATTCCAGTAATCAATTCCATAAATAACAAAAGAGCCTTGACATGGTTTAAGAAAATCTTTTTTTAAATTAATAACCATATTTTACATTTACTTTAAACAGGTAATATAAATAATATAAATGAAAGTAAAAAATCTCAGTATGCTTAGTATTAGGCACTAGAAAAAAAACCCCTCATCATTTCAGAAGGGTCAAAACATTATCAAAACCTAGAAAAAGAGTGCTGTCACCTTTGTAGAAGAAATGTGGATAAAAAAAACTATGAATAGAGATCACTTAAAGAGGTCCAATTATGCCATTTTAAAGGTTGCTAATATTGCTTAATTAGTCTCTTAAAACAGGTTTACATGTATGCAAGGTCAAAAAACACTTTAGTTTTCTCTAAAAATAGATTAAATTTTACCCCATTTCTAAATGATTCGTAAACGACTCGTGTGAAGCAGTTCAAAGATTCAGTCAGTCTAAACCCCTCCTTTCCGTGAGCCCTCACTGCTGTGATTGGTCAGATGGCGCGGTGATTTATATATATACTTATATATATTTATATATATACCGCTAAAGCGTGTCGGAAAACGAAACGCCCATTACCATAACTGAACAACGGCTCTGGAGACCCGTCAATACATAGAAAAGATGGCGTTGGTTTTACCGTGTACCGACCAGCTAATTTTATATTAACTGTGGCTACAAAAATCGAGAGGTCTTTTATCTTTGTGTGGATGTTGCGTTAAAAGGCCGGTGAGCAGAAAGGACGAACACAAACAATTAGATAAAGCAAATGTGTATTATACAAAACTAAATAAAGTAAACGAAAAAGGTGCACAACAACCAAAAAAAGATATAAACAATATTTACAAACTACATATAATAAACTGTATGTGTATGTGAACGCTAGTGAGTGGAAAATGTCCGAAGTCTGTGTTTATTGTAGGTGTGTACATGCCAAAAAAAGCAAAAAGGACAAACACAAACAAGTAGATAAAGCAAACGTGTATTATACAAAACTAAATAAAGTAAATGATAAAGGTGCACCACAACCAAACAAAGATATAAACAATATTTACAAACTATATATAATAAACGGTATGTGTATGAGTGCGAGTGAGTGGAAAATGTCCAAAGTCCGTGTTGATTGTATGTGTGTTAGAGGAGTATAGTTCGGTCTTACCAGGGTTAACACTAAAAGCGCCGAGCACCGGTCATTTTGACCGCAATGGGGAAAAAAATACTTCACAATAGAAAAACCCTCCTTTCATGACTTTTTCTAGATCTGTGAGCTTAATCACCCTGCATGCTTACATTTTTAAAAATCTCAACATTTTGCTCTTATTTACGTGAAATCACTGACAGCTGCGTGCCGGTCATGCCGTTTCCTGCCTTTTCCAACCTGGGATTCTCATTTCTTTCAGCAGATGGCGCAAGCGATCGCACATACTATCTATGCGTCATTCAGTGCGTATATGTAACTATCTCAGGTTTCATTCCATATATGCAGTTTATAAATTCAGTTTATAAATCCAGAATTCAGCAGCACGTCTCGTTTTTAACCTTCCCAAGTTCTCCCACACCACCCCACTCCTCCGCTCCTTGAACTGGCTTCCTGTAGCTGCCCGCATCAAATTCAAAACACTGATGCTTGCCTACAAAGCTAAAAATGGCCCAGCACCCACTTACCTCTCTGTGCTAATTACACCACGCACTGCACCACGTTCCCTTCGATCCTCCAGCACTGCTCGCCTCATCCCACCAACTCTTAGGAATCGAGGGCGGCATTCATCCAGGCTCTTTTCTGTTCTGGCACCTAGGTGGTGGAATGAACTTCCTCTAGATGCCCGTACAGCAGAGACTTTGACTATCTTTAAACGACGACTCAAGACGCATCTGTTTCTCCAGTACTTGGACAAAAAAAACCCACCACCTCTTCCCAGTTGTGTTGGACTAATGGCACTTAGTTGTTAAACTAGTTAACCCAGTGTAAGTATGTATCCAATGATGTAAACATTAAAGCACTTTTTGTCTGGATAAGAGCGTCTGCCAAATGCCTAAATGTAATGTAAATGTAAATATTTTACTTAAATACACAGATAAAAATTATGAAAGAATGGTGATGTGGACAAATGGAAGGAGGAAGGAAATGGAGACATCAGATTTCGTTATTTTACAAAATTTGAATATATTCAGTAAATGTATGAATTATACTCAAAGTATCAAATCCAACTGTGAAGCCTGATTTAATTGGTACCATCTAACATTTTATTTTCTATTTTTTATGTTTTGCTGGTAAAATACATTATAGGCAGAGACGTCTGCTCGGTCTTGTTATTTTGTTTCAAAACCCCCAATTCAGCCAATTCCCGAATCAGGGAAACCGGTTTGATAACTTTGAGAAGAGGCATTACAGTAACTGGGGGGTTCTACGGGTGTTCGGCTCCAAGCGTGCTGTCGTGTTGTATTCAGCAAATAAACTATATATATATATGGGTCATTCTAGAATTGCGGGTACATTTCAAATAGAAAAAGAAGACAAAAAATAGTATTTTCTTTTTATGTTAAACTTTTTTATTTTTATAGAACACACTTCAAATTTAAGCAAGTCACATGCTTTTTTTTTATCAGAGGAAACAGAGTTAACAGAGTTGACCAGAACGTAGGGACAGACACAAAACTTATTTTTTTAATTACTAAAATTACAAATAATACAGAAAATAGATGTTTTATGCAACTGTTTACATAAATTAGTAGAGTAAACACACAAAAAATATTAAAATTAGACGTAATTATTTCATGATAATTGAAGCTGAATGTATGATTCAGGAGGCATAGACAGTCAAAAATAGGTATAGAGGGAGTCTTTAATTTAAAATTTTAGGTTTACGTTTAGGTTTAGTTTATTTATATAGCACATTTAAAACAGCCGCGAGACTGACCAAAGTGCTGTACATCCACATCATAAAAAGGCTAAAAGTCACCTCTACGCTTAAGTCTGGAGTGTGGGATTAAGAGGAGGTTTTGGTCACAGGATCTCAAACTTCTCAGGGGGGTATGGTGGTGCAGCAATTCAGATAAGTAAATGGGTGCTTGCTGGTGTAACGATTTAAACACAAATAGTAAAATTTTAAAATGAATTTGGAAGTGAACAGGCAGCCAATGAAGGGCTTTCAAAAGCGGAGTCACATGATCCCTTTTTTTCTTTTTCAAGATAAATTTAGCAGCGGCGTTCTGGACCAGTTGTAGACGGGCGATTTGAGATTTAGAAATACCATAATAGAGAGAGTTACAATAGTCAAGGCGGGTTCTAACGAAAGCATGAATGGCCATCTCTAGAGTTTTATCAGTGAGAAAAGGTCTAATCTTTGCGAGCGTACGGAGTTGATAAAAGCTAGATACAATCACGGTAGAGATTTGTTTCTCAAGTTTAATGAATCATCTAATAGGAAACCTAAATTCCGAACCTGAGAGGATCTAAAGGCTGATAGAGGACCCAGATCAAGATCAGGGGCCTTCGTGTATTCCGAAGGGCCAAAGACTATCACCTCAGCTTTCTTTTCATTAAGGGATAAAAAATTATGAGATAACCAAGATTTAACTTCATCTAAGCAGGATAACAAAGTAGTCATGGCCAGGTCATCATTTTTCTTAAAAGGTAAGTAGATTTGCGTGTCGTCAGCATAAAAGTGGAAAGATACACCATGTTTCCTAAATATGGAGGCCAGAGGTAGCATGTACAATGAGAATAGAGTAGGAGCCAACACAGAGCCTTGTGGAAGACCACAGGGAAAAGAAGAAGTCGATGAGGAAAAATCTCCTATCTTAACCACATATTTTCTTTCGGATAAAAATGACTGAAACCACTTTAAAACTATGCCAGAGAGACCCACCCAAGACTCTAGTTTATGTAATAAAATTGACTGACTAATAGTGTCGAAAGCAGCTGATAAATCTAAAAGAACAAGGACCACAGAATCCTCCGTATCAGTGGCTAAAAGGATGTCGTTTAACACTCTCAAGAGGGCTGATTCAGTACTGTGGGCCGCCTTAAAACCAGATTGAAAATGCTCAAACAAGCTGTTTAAAGCAAGAAAAGATTGGAGTTCAAGAAACACAATCTTTTCTAGGACCTTAGACACAAATGGTAGAACAGAGATAGGACGATAATTTTTTAAAACAGACGGATCGAGTGAGGGCTTCTTGAGGAGAGGAGTGATAGTAGCCACTTTCAAATTAGAGACATTTATTAAAAAAGGACACTAGGCCTGGTCCAACCGATTCAATGATTTGTCTTAAAAATCTAGGATGAATAGATCCATATGGAGAAAAAGATGGTTTCAGTTTAGCAAGAGTATCTTTAAGTGACTGAATAGAAACTGGTTCAAAAACCTTCCAGGATGCAGACAACGGCAGGGGAACATAGTTGCTTGGTAGATAAAATATAAGCTCCCAGACCAGGCTTACTTACTTTTGTCTTTAAAAAACCTTGAGAAGCTTTCACAAAGGGCGACAGAGGCAACTGACACAGAGTTAACCGGGGGATTGACAACAGAGTTAATAACAGAAAACAGCACCTTAGGTCTAGACTGATTATGTAAAATTAACTTAAAAAAATAGGTCGCCTTAGCTGATTTGGCAGCTCTCTGATAAGCCGATAAACCGTCTTTGAACAGCTGTAAAAAAATGTTTAAGTTGTCTTTTTTCCACTTTCGCTCAGCCTTTCTACAAGTCTGTCTCAGTAGCCGTATCTCAGTGGTATGCCACACTTTAGATTTAGGTTTGAGCTTAAGAGGCTTCAGAGGGGCAATTTCATCCATTACAATAAGCCAGGCATTTTGTAACAGACAGAGATGTTCGTCCGCATCCAAGTCTGATAATGGGGAGTCCAAGAGTAGATGGGAGCAAGACTTTGTGAAACACTGACTTAACTTGATGTTGAACTGAGGGGAATAAACCCTAGACAGAGATGTCACTTTGGAAGAAGCAAGAGGAAGGCTTGGAAGACACATGGAAAATAAAACAGGCTTATGATCAGAGAGCATATAATCAGAAACAATAACATCAGTAATATCAACTCCATGAGAGAGGATAAGGTTCAGAGTATGTCCATGAATATGAGTGGGACCTTTAACCCACTGTATCAGGTTAAAAGCCTTAATTAAATTAAGAAAATCCCTCGAAAGAGGGTTTGACTGACAGCAAACATAAACGTTAAAATCACCCAGCAGTAAGAAACGATCAAATTTGGTGACAATATTACCAATGAAGTCGGTGAATTGCTGAAGAAAGTCCTTAAGTGTGGAGGACGGTAAATCAGTCCTAGGCAAATAGGACCGTTCCAAGGTGGATAAGTTGGGCTTCAAAGCTGGTATAAATATCCGGGGAGATAGAGGAACACTGCTTACGATAAGAGTTTTTCATAACAGTCACTAGCCCACCCCCACGCCTGTTTTGACGGGGGGAGTTTAAAAACGTACAGTCAACCGGGACCAGTTCAGAGAAGGGAATGAGATCACCATGCTTAATCCATGATTCAGTAATAAACATAAAATCTAGACTTGTGTGGAGAAAAAGTCATTCAACAAAAATGTCTTATTTACTGCTGAACGAACCCATCTTAGGTGGAGGAGCAACACCGGATAAGAAAGAGACTCTACACAGCGGCCGTAGCACGCCAGAAGCAGCGCCAGTTCTCCGGAAATATCGGCCGATCCGAGGGACTCCACGCTGGGGGGAAGAGGGTGAAGACAGGGGGAGGACACATCGGAGCCACTGGTGCGCCTGATCTACAAAACACCAAACCAGAGAGCCTCCATATCGCGGCTCGGGAAACGGGCTTGGAGTATAACCTACATGCAGATGGGCTTTTAACTTGATCGCAAATCCTCCCCGACACCCACGTTTCCTCTTGCGTTTCCTCCATGTAATGTTCAAAGGCCAGCAACGGATACAGTCTGGAATGTCCGTTTTAAAGTACTTATACTGTTTGTTAAAAACACACTCCATGTCGACTTATGAAAATTTAAAAATGTTGATCGAATATACAAAAGGGACTGACGATCGTAGACTATAAGGGCGCCATAGCTTAAACACCACGCACTCAACCATATCAGACAGGAGAGCAATAGACGGCATGCCGACACAGGCGCCATCTTCCTCTTAGACTCACTAAAAAATTTTAATGACAAAATGTTCCTAAATACACATATAAACATTATTTTTAGTGATAGCTTGATATAATTTGTGTAATTTTTTAAAACTCTTTCAATAAATTTTTTGTTTTTGAAAAATAATAAAAGGTTTATCTCGGAGACGCAAAATGTACCCGCAATTCTAAAACGGAATTAGTTTCAGCTCAAACTCATAATCAGTAGTGTTAGGGTACCTATGAAGTGATAATTAGTTTTAGCCAAATCACTAAAAATAACAATGGACTATGGAAGGTGTTACTTGTTTATTTGTTCTTTACAAGGGCACTTACTGTACAGATCAAACTGTTATCTTCTTGTACTGATATAAAAATTCTAAAGATAAACATTATAGAATATTTACAGAACTGAAAGGTTGTCTTATGAAAAAACAAAACAAAACCTAAGGTAAAGTAGATGGGCTATAGAACAGATCATGTTACAGTATGTTTATTTTATATTTAGTTTTTTTGTAATTTTTTTTTATAGTAAATGAACAGCTCTAACTAGATGAATATAGTCAAATTTACTATAGGCTTTTACTATAGTGGATTCCTGCCAACAGGACAAGAACTTAAAAATGTAACGCCTAGCTGGTTTATGATAATCTTATAGTAGAAAACACGAGATAAATTTGACTATATTCATTTACTTAGGCTTTTACTATAGGCTTTACATAGGGGTCTGTCAGACAACAGGAATTTGTCTTCAGTCTGTCGAATTCAGCGGACATGGACTCATCGCTGTGCTTGTTGTAACTAAAAAAACGCTGCAGCTTCTTCAAAGTCTTTCCACTCCGTGACCGCTGAACTCCGACACGACACTACGTTAGGCTACATCTTGACTCATTTGCATACCGACGGTGATTGGATATTTTCCCGAGGGCTCAGGAGAGGTGTGTGTGTGTGTGTGTGTGTGTGTGCACACAGCTTTTTTTTCTTAGAGGTAAACGGAAAAGTGAAGTTGTTCAGCTGTTTAGTGTCACTATGCAGATGTTATACTGAGTGTAGTTACCGAAATCACTTCCACATTTCCCTCGCTTTTTGTACATGATTCTTATGTGAGCATAAACAGTGAATCATTCTGCAGGTTTATAATACAACACATTCTCGCCGATTAGGCGCGTGGTCCGTTGCCTAGGAACACTGAATGAAACGAGGCATAAACGTGGTGTTTGCTTCGGTTATGACATAGCATAGTTTATTATCTGCTGTGGTAGATCTGATTTATTAAAATTCAATATTGTTTTAGCAATAATTTCACGGAAGAGAGTTCAGAACAAAATTGCTGCTCCTGCTCCATCCGAGAAGTTCAGAAGCTTCAAATAGAATGAACAAACTAATACATTTTCTCCATACGATATAAAATTAAGTAGAGCTTTCCTTTTTGTCATTGTACGAAGGCCCTAGATGGACAAAGGAGGAAAAAAAAACGGCAGAAAAAAGTAATGCCAAAAACTTTGGGTTATAATGCAAAACATTACTTATTTTCCTTCTGCCGTTTTCCCCCCTCTTTTTCCCCTTAGAGTATCTGTAGTAGGTTTTCTCAGTTGAATATGGAAAAAAATATATTGCTGATTATCAACGCGGGAATGAATGGCGCATTGTCCAAGTGCAAGTTGATCTTGGAGCTAAGCTATTTGCTTTGGGTGAAAGCGCCATCTAGCGATCATTGTGTGTCAGCAACAGCTTCCCATTCAAAACAATAGGCGGTCAAAATGACCGGTGAACCTCATTATAAGTAGGTGTCACTGGTGGGGCGCTTTTAGTGTTAATGACATCAGAGAGGCCGATGACGGGGAATACAATATGTCCAGTCAAAGATAATCCGGTTAAAAAATCTTTGAAAGAAAATGATCCACAACAATCTCTCCTTCTCTAGTCCACACAAATAATGCCATCGCTAGTCCACCATTACTACTCATGCATTTTGTGTGTTTGTGTGTGTGTGATGCGCAAAGTGCACATGCTCCGTTCCCTTACGCTTCACGTGTATGCGAATTGCGCATGCTCCGTGCCCTTACTCTTCTGCATTTTTTTCCTCTGGGCTTGCCGTAGATTGGCATGTGCACTTCGCGAGTGTTAGAGTTCCGTTTTGGTGAATGGTGGAGAATAAACAGTTAGAAAGGATTTCGTGTGCTCTCGTTTTTATTGTTTTTTTTTTATGAGTAAACAGCTGTCTGACATAATGGAGAGTTTTTAGCACACAAAATATTTGACTTTGTCATAACTTAACCGAAGCTGGATGGTGGTGTGGTTCAACAGATTTCTTTGCTTGGGGCCCCAAGATATCTCCTAGATCTTTTTAAACAAGTCTAAATCTAGATAATCTTTTATTTATTTTAAGTATATGTTGTCATATCAACATATCATTGATATATATTGATATATTCAACTATGCCTTCGAAGTCTACTTAGTCTTTCATACTAAATGTCTCTTCTACTATTGACTGATTGTCTCTGACTACATGACTTTTATTCCTTTTCTTTCACTACCCCAAATGACTTATGTGCAAGGTTCAGTCTTTCTAAAAGTGCTTGTAGGCATCCCATCTGTCTGTCTGCATGTTAACCTCTTTACATTAAACTCATACATTATCTAGATTTATTACAGAAAGACAGATATTTTTCAAGAGTCTATTTCTTTTAATTTTGCTGCAGGAAGTCCATAGCTATATGTAAAGTTATGTAGTAGGAGAGGCGAGTTGCTCGGTCTGTCCGCTGTGCTTCGGTAAGCTTCTCTGGCGCCAGGAGAGACTCAGTCAAACACACACACGTTGTCTGTCAGAAAGGTCTCTGTTTATTAACAACAAAAGATGGGGTTTATAAATGTTTGACCAAACGCCTGTGCCATAGACATATGTTACTACAAAGAACATGAACCATTGTAAATGTCCTGGTGAGATCCTGAAGAATCAAAGGAGAGGAAGATAGAGAGGTGTCCGTCCAGGGACAGATCACAAGATGTTGGCTCGAGTTAGGGGGAGAGGGGGAAGGAGACAGGGGGAGAGAGAGAGAGAGGGGGGGGAGAGAGACATAAAGAGAGAATAGGAAGGTGAGCGTGGGAGCGTTCACACCTTAAGGAGCAGATGCAAGAGGAGACAGGAAGATAGCAGCAGGGAAGATTTAACATGTTAATATCAGATCTATGAGGAAGAGATCAAGAGAGTGGAAATAACTCCTTTATATATAAAATAATTCTAACAGTTGCCCCCTTAAATTCTAAAAGAATTTGTAAATGTCAATTAGTTAAACTGCCTTCGAGGTGATTAAGGTCCTGCACATGAAGAGCCACATAGGAACCATTAAGCAAGGCGGAAACATAACGAGAGATTAGTGACCGTAGGCAGCTGAAAATACAAGGGCCAAACAAAAAGAGAAGTAGGAAGACAAATAGTACAGGAATAATCATTGCAAAGTAAGGGGCAAGTGAGCCAAACAAAGAGTAGAGAAGTCCCCAGTTTGTATTACCCCGTTCATCATTGTTTAGTTGTTTAGAGATTTTATGCATTTGTTCAAGGGCAATAGAAATGTTACCATGAATGTCGTCGTTAGGGGGTATGTATTTACAACACTGACTACCAACCATAGCACAAACACCACCTTCCTTAGCAAGTAAAATATCCAAAGCCATCCTGTTTTGTATAACGGTCAAACGAAGAGCCGTCAATTCTTCCTTAATGCCAGAAATGGCGAAGCTGGTAGCATTCACAAAAGATACCAGGCGATAATGAGTTACTTCTAATTGATTCCACAATTGTGTTATGCCATATTGTGGAAAGAGTGCCTTCCAAAGTTTAGCAAATTTAGATTTAAGTTGATGCTCAGGTGGTGGAAAATCGTCATCCAAAGAGTCATAGATTCAAAGAGTCATACAGTCCCTACCTGTGCCGGGAATATAAATTGTCTGGCAGACATATTCTGGTAAAGTCCCTACAAAGTTTGTGCCATTTCTTTAAAAGCATAAAGGAAAAATTATCATGGGTTATAAAGTCACGACAGAAACAGGCATGGAATAATTAAAAGGAAGAGTGACAGTGTAATTGTCCTGGAAAGAAACACAGGCATCCTCACAGTAAGAACCATTTTTGCAGGTTTCCATACGACTATTATTAGTTAAATATGGGCCACGAGTATAACCTGTTCGTTCAAAAATACGACCGTCTATAGAAAACAAGGGACCTGGTTTGGCAAACGAAGCAGCACAGACAGTGTAGTTAGCTGACTTTGGTGGAGGTTTATGCGGGCTAGGAGATCTTGTAAAGTAGTGGTCGATTATCTCAAGCAGTCAGAGTCGTCTGCGGTGCCTTCTTCACACGGCTGGCGTGAATCCACTGTGGCTGTGAATCTGTGAGAACAGCTGTGCGAGTCACTGTAATTACAGTTGTAGGTGTACTGTAGGCAGCGTCCCCCACCTTCCTGGGATTCAAACTTTTCACCAGCACTGTATCACCTGGGATGAAAAAATGAGTAGGCTTGTCTGTAGGCAGAGGGAGAGAAGCAGAGACATTACCATGAACACTGTTCAGTTTTTCAATGAGTGCTTGCCATTTACCATGAAAATGTCGCACTAATAACAGGAGGACAGATGCTGGAAGAGCTATACGGCCAGTCTCATCCCGAATTAGCATATCGCTGCCAGGTGAACACTTACGGGAGGATCAAAAATGTAGATCTTCGGGTGATGAATGGGTTTGCAAGAAGGCTATGTCAATGTCAGATGACAAACTTGGGACGGAGACATGGGACGTCAGAGAGAATACTGTATCCCTACAAACCTGTGGGGACAAAGGTGCTTCTTTAGCGGCCCATTTGGCAACTTCATCAGATAAACAGTTACCCAAAACCTCTTCAGAGTCACCAGATGCATGACCTTTGACTTTCACTATAGCCAATTGTGAGGGAAGCAAACTAGCTTGTAAAAGATCAGTTACAAGAGTAGCATGTGAAATAGGCTTTTCATTGGCTGATTTAAAACCTCGTGAAGCCCAAATCTTTCCAAAATTGTGTGTGACACCATAAGCATAACGCAAATCCGTAAAGATAGTAACAGGTTGATTTTTAAATAGGAGGCATGCACGAGTAAGAGCGGTAAGTTCAGCAGCTTGCGCTGAAAGAAAGGGCAACGAATAAGCTTCTAATACAATATTGGGCAGTTGACAGATAGAATAGCCACAATATGTCACATTATCATTAGGCCTCGAACAAGAGCCATCAACATAAATATGGGTGCCATGCTCTAAAGGAGGGGTAGATAAATCGAAGCGTACTGCCGAGGTAGTGGTGATCTCATGTAAACAGTCATGATCAGCCCAGCCTGGTTGGGTCTGATCGGGGCCACAGAGTGTCATGAGGCGGTGTAAGAGTACAGCCGGAGTGTTGGGTGTTAATATTGGTTTAATAGTTAGATTATGTGTGGCACAAAGAATAGCTTCGTATCCTGAACAACGTTGAGCTGTCATGTGCTGTGTTTGAATATTATTAGGGATCGTTATAACTTGGTGAGAAGAGTGTAATACTAAGGGGTACGAGAGAACAATCTTTTCAGCATCCGTGACAATGAGAGCAGAGGCAGCCACCGCTCGCAGACAAGCAGGAGGTCCTGATGCTACAGGATCTAGGGTTTTAGATAAATATGCAACTGGCCGATAAGACCCGCCGTGATCTTGGGCTAAGACCCCCGCTGCGACCCCCTCGCCTTCAGAGACATATAGGTGAAATGGCTTGCCATAATCAGGTAGACCCAATGCCGGAGCTGAACTTAGAGATTGCTTGAGGTAACAAAAAGAGTCCTTTATCTCAGATGTCCATGTGATTTTTGTCTGGTTGAGTGGAGGAGCATGACTGTCACAATATCTTGTCATAGTAGAAACAGTCAGGAATGAACTGCCTACAATAGTTTATAAGTCCAAGAAAGCTCACCATTGCTTGCTTCGTGGCAGGTGGACGAATCTCGACAACAGATTGAATGCGATCAGCAGATAATGTTCTTTGTCCCTGGGCGATTGTGAATCCCAGATAGGAGACCTGCAGTAAGCAAAATTAAAGCTTATTGAGTGAAGCCTTGAATCCAACATCAGCCAGATGTGCCAGCATGCGCAGTAAATGTTTGCGACATAAGTCCTCAGTTTCAGCTGAGAAGAGGCAGAAGGCGGACTTTCTCAGGCAGGGTCAGGGAAGCCATGGCATCTCTTACAACAGAGGAGAACACAGCTGGAGAGTCTATGAACCCTTGAGGAAGACGAGTCCAGGTCAGTTGGTTTTTGAAGGTGAAAGCGAATATAGGCTGCGTCTGCTCACTGACAGGGACACTGAAAAAGGCAGAACACAAATCAACTACTGTAAAATATGAATTATTTGGAGGTATTGACGTCAAGATGGATGGGACGTCTGGAACAATAGGACTGGCAGGAATTACAATATCATTAATTTTGCGCAAATCTTGGGTAAATCTCCATCCTTTTCCACCTGCCTTTTGTATAGGATTAACAGGTGTATTGTATGGAGATTGGGTAGGAACTAGGACACCTTATTGTATTAATGGCAAAATCACTTTCTCAATGCCAGCCTCTTTATCTGGTGAAAGAGGGTATTGTTTACAATACACAGGTGTCAGTGTTTTAAGTTTTGCTGTGTATGGTGTAGTGCAAACTGTGCCCACTTCATTCGTATGAGTAGACCACAACCTCGGAGGTACAGAAGACAAGTACAGTAGGATGGGATGACAATAGATTCACCAGTAGAATCAATCTGTGGGATCACATCAGAGAACATAGTCAGATTATTAGGGGTCTTTAAAACAGTTTTGCCCTCTGCAAAAGATATAGAACAGCCTAATTTAGACAGTACATCTCGGCCTAGTAAATTGAACGTAGATGAGGGTATCACAACAAATCGATGACGGAAATGCAAATTTGGATCATCTGGGCTAGTTACAGGAAGTTAAAAAGTTTTAGGGCATGAAATTGGGACCCCATCAATCCCTACAGAGCTGATAGTCGATGCTAAAAGAGGTCCATGGTACTAAGAACCACTAAAAGAAGAGCATGTAGCTCCAGTATCTACCATAAAAGGTAGGTACCATAAAAGGAGTACCATTGACATTTAACATTAAAATGGGTAGGTTTTGTGGATCCTTATTCAGTACCAAGGTCAACATGCTCACTGTGGGGTTCTTGCTCTGTGGGCAGCCCTATGGGCGAAATTCCCATTGTGTTTTAACATGTGTAGGCCTGGTTGGGCCCATAGTACCTGATGGGGTGGTCTGATGCATTTGGTGAGCCTGTGAAGTAGATGAGATATACCCATTTTCAATATCGTTTTTTTTTTTTTTTGTCTACAGTCACGTGCCCAATGTCCTTCTGCCTTCCAATAATTGAATATTGTTTGTTTGCATTGCCGTTCCCAATGCCCTAGTTTATTACAGCGTTTGCACCTGGCATGTTGTCGTGAACCATGATCATAGACAGCGGCAAGAGTTTGATTAGAGTTTTTGCTGCAGGTGGTGATAAAGGCACCTGCAGCATCCAGATCGCGCACTATCCGTCCCAGGATTTGAATGTCAGGTTCATGTCCGGTTCCTGCTAGAGAAATTTTGAGAGTTTTGGCAGAATCAGTGTTCATATTATTAACAACCGTAGTTTGAAATAGCTGTGTGAAATTTGGAGGAATATTATGACCAAAGGTAAGTCCTCCGTGTTCAGACCATGCAGTTTTAAACCTGTTAAAAAAGGCAGTTGCTGATTCACCTGGTTCCTGTCTGATAGATGCCACCTGTGAGAGATCACATAAAGAGTGATATTTCTTTACAAGAAAAGCTTTAAGTTCACTGAACATGTTATTAACATGTTTGTAATCTGCCCATGCATAATAGGCACTCCATGTGTCCCCATTAGCATTAACCTCATCATCTATAGGTATATCATGTTTGTGATGAAGAGAGGGAATGTCTTTCTGTAGTGAGGAATCCGTCACCTCTGCTCCTAGAACACGTGTTAAGATGCACCTAAAATCAGGACCAGTCAACTGTGAATAACGTGTTGTGCTTTTAGGTTGGTCACAAAATAAGTAATCATCAGATGGTTTAGGAAGGCTAGAAACAATGCAGTGGATATCAGATAGAGTTGGAGGTGAAATATTCCATCTCTTTTCTCCACATGTAACAAAGGGATATGCATAATTAGGTGTACTATCAGTGTTCTTTGGCCTTTGTAATGACTTATCTGCCACATTAGAGGCAACACCTTTTGATTTTACCATACCATGACCCCCACCTTAAGAGCTATGTGTCTCCGTGGTTGAAGAATAGCTAGGGGGAGCAGAGACAATAGGTGATTCCACCTTACTAGTGAAAACAGGAAAAGCATGTATGAGTGGTTTGGAGTTGGTGGTCAGTTTACACTTACAAATATTATCTTTACCATTTTTAGCTATCACATTTTTAGAGCACTCACCATCCCACTTCGGTTTTAAATCACGCCATGTAGTAAGTGCTTTTTTCATATATTGACTGTCCCACTGTGGATCACCATAACCTTGATAAATTAAAAGATCAGCAGTGATAATGTCTGCATTGTCAAATGAACCTTCTCTTGGATAATGTCTCCACTGAAAAGAACCCTCCGTCCATCCAGCCAAATTGTTAATGAAAGGTTGGACAAAAATTCCAAATCCTTGATTATACATCCAATCATTAGGAGTAAGAGACTGTTTGGAACGACCATTACCCATTTTGTTAGTAAGTTACAGTTAGTAAACAAACCAAGCTTATCGAAGTTAAGCGGACACTTTAAGCTTTTTTTTTTTATTACGGGTGGTGTGACGTTCGAACAGAGTGTATCAGAATCTATTTAAAACTGAAGAATACTGTAATTTATAAGTGTATTATCAAAATGTGCAATATCTCCGCATTCCTGATAACACTACCAGGAATATGAATTCTATTTCAAATCTCACGTGCCTCTACACCTTTGGAGATTATCCACACATATATCAAATACCAATATAGTGAATTAATAAGGCATTCGGCCAATCTACCCTGTTTCTGAGAACACTCTCAGAAAAATAAACCTTAGGTGCGCCGGGCTGAGTCCACACGCCTCTACGTCAGGAACACAATAAAATTCATGCACCTCCCACGTGTATAACTGCAACTGCATGCCGCTCCCTGTTCCAAAGAACACTCTAAGGAATATGGCTATAACCAATTAATTTATTTATTTTCTAACCACGCGCCTCTACGCCAGGGCCAGCTTATACACAAAGTGCACGCTACAAATGCCTCACTAAATTACTAATATTGTAATGCATAAATTACGTCAACAACAAAAGTTAGTGAACGTCAAACTTTTTAAAACACACCCGAAGTAGCGCGTCTCCTCTAACGGGACGCAGTTTGATGACGTAGGTACTCGCGACGACAGCGCTGTGTATGTTTTTAGCTTATTGCTAACAACACCGGTTCAGTTTCAGTTAAACACCTAGTTTTATCTATATCTTTCAATTAACCACAATCGCTACAGCCGCTGTAATTTTAATCAATAAATCAACGCGAGTAATGCCAAAAACAATGCGATCCAAAAACAAATTAACACACATAAAGTTTCTTTTTCCAAAATATACCCCAAATATACGCCAATTTACTACGTAAATGAACTATTGGTTTAAAAACTTTTCAAATTCAAATTCAAATTCAAATTTTATTTGTCACATACACAGTCATACACAGTACGAAATGTAGTGAAATGCTTACACGACCGCCGGTGACCTTAAAAAGAGAATTAAAACTTATAAGTAATAAATATCAATAGAAGAAATATGATAGAAAATTTAAATAAAAATTTAACTAGAAAAAATAGAACCTGAAAATAGAAATATACTGTACACATAGAACTATAATGGTGTGCAAGTATGCATAGAAAAAGTGACTTTGTGCAATGGTTATTAAAGTGTCTTTGTGCAATGGTCCAGAATGTAAACGTAAACATGTAGTGTAGATGTGATGTGCGTGGAGTTGTCCATAGTGTCCATGGATGTATAAAGATTGATTGATTGATTGTGAGAATTGTGAAAATATTGTGTTAGTTTTGCCTAGTGGTGTGGTTGAGAGACCTTATCGCCTGCGGGAAGAAGCTCCTCCTCAGTCTGTGTTGGCCCTCAGGGAGCGGAATCGCTTCCCAGACCGCAACAGAGTAAACAGTCCATTGTTGGGATGGCTGAGGTCCTTCACGACCTTCCTGGCCTTGGTCCAGCACCGCTTGGTGTAGATTGAGTGCAGGTCAGGGAGCTCGGTGCGGATGATGCGCTCAGCTGATCGCACCACCCTCTGTAGAGCTCGTCTGTCCTGCATGGTGCTGTTCCCGAACCAGGTCGTGATGTTTCCCATCAGGATGCTCTCTATGGTGCAGGAGTAGAAATTCCTGAGCACCTTGGAGGGCAGTCTAAAGTCTCTCAAGCGTCTGAGGTGGTACAGACGCTGCCGGGCCTTTTTTACCACGGTGTTGATGTGACAGGACCATGTCAGGTCCTGCGTGATGTGAACACCGAGGTATCTGAAGCTGTCAACTCTCTCCACTGGGCTCCTGTTGATGATGGGGTTCTGGTAGTTCCTCACCTGCTTTGTACTGAAGTCCACTATCAGCTCCTTTGTCTTGCTGACGTTCAGGAGGAGATTGTTTCTCTGGCACCAGTTCTCCAGATTTCCAACCTCCTCCAGGTAGGCCGTCTCATCGTTGTTGGTGATCAGGCCCACCACGACAGTGTCGTCAGCAAACTTGATGACGGTGGTGGAGTTGGTAGTGGCCACGCAGTCAGAGGTGTACAGAGAGTACAGCAGGGGGCTCAGAACACAACCCTGGGGGGCTCCAGTACTGAGAGTGATGGAGGCTGAGACATGGCCGCCCATCCTTACTGCCTGTGGTCTGCCAGTCAGAAAATTGGAGATCCACTGACACATGGATGAGCTGAGTCCCAGGTGCTCCAGCTTGGTGTTGAGTGTGGAGGGAATTATGGTATTAAATGCAGAGCTGTAGTCGATGAAGAGCATTTTCACATAATTCCCCCTCCGAGTGTCCAGGTGAGTGAGAGATGTATGGAGGAGATGTGAGATTGCATCGTCCGTGGAACGGTTTGGACGGTATGCAAACTGTAGTGGGTCCAGTGTGTCTGGTAGTGAAGAAATGATGAAGTCTCTGACCAGGCGTTCAAAGCACTTCATCACTACTGAAGTGAGGGCTACAGGGCGATAATCATTGAGGGAAGCAGGTTGAGGTTTCTTGGGGACAGGAACAATAATGGACTCTTTGAAGCATGTGGGGATCACCGACTGAGATAAAGAGATGTTGAATATCTCAGTGAACACAGGTGCTAGCTGGTCTGCGCAGGCTCTGAGAATACGACCTGAGATGCCGTCTGGTCCTGCTGCTTTCCTGGTGTTCACTCTCTTAAAGGCTCTCCTCACGTCATGCTCGGTGATGATGAACGCGCTTCCGGTGCTGGCAGTGACTTCCTGTCTGCAGCTGTTAGCACCGCTAGCATTAGCATCGCTAGCGTCTTTAGCTGCAGCCTCGAAGCAAGCATAGAAAGTGTTCAGCTCATCTGCCAGAGTCACGTCTGCGTTTATCTTACCGGATGTTGGTGCTTTATAATCAGTAATTGTCCTTAATCCCTGCCACAGGCTCCTAGAGTCACTCTGTTGGAGCTGTGACTCTAGTTTCCTCCCGTAGCGCTGCTTCGCCTCTTTCACCGCCTTCCGGACGCTGTATGACGCAGCCTTATATGGTTCCATGTCCCCCGACGCGAGTCCCGTGTTGTAGGCAGCGGTGCGAGATTTTAGAGCGTCGCGGATGGTTTTATCCACCCACGGCTTCTGGTTGGGAAACGTTTTAATAGTCTTTTTTTCTACGGTATCGTCCGCTAGTTTCCCGATGAATCCCACAACCGCTTCCGTAAACACGCTGACGTCACCATCGGAGCTGTTTCTGAACATGTCCCAGTCTGCGTCATCGAGTGCGTCCTGTAACGCGGCCACCGATTGGTCCGTCCAGCGCGCGACCTCCCTCTGAACCGGAACTTCCTGTTTCAGCCTTTGTTTGTATTTTGGCATGAGGAAGATGGCGGCGTGGTCGGATTTACCAAACGGAGGGCGAGATTGTGCCTTGTAGCCGTCCTTGACTGTGGTGTAGCAATGATCCAGTGTCCTTTCGCCCCTGGTGGGGCAAGTGATGTGCTGATAAAAGTTTGGCGCTGCACGTTTAAGGTTGGCACTGTTAAAGTCCCCCGCCACAATAAGCGCAGCGTCCCGGTGTTGTGTTTGGTGCTGTGTGAGTGCCTCATGCAGCTCGCATAAGGCAGTGTCCGTGTCCGCTTGTGGTGGAATATAAACGGCGCTGATTATGACCGATGTAAACTCCCGAGGTAAATAAAAAGGACGACACAGTCGTGGACAGTAGTTCCAGGTTTGGTGTGCAGGAGTGTGTGAGAGGAACAACGCTCGCGCTGTCGCGCCAGCTGCTGTTCACCATTAAACACACGCCGCCTCCCCTTGACTTCCCCGAGTCCCGTGTCCTGTCCATGCGGTGAACCGAGAAGAACTCGGCCGGCTGGATGGCGTGGTCCGGCACCGCTGGGTTCAGCCATGTCTCGGTGAAGCAGAGGAGATTGCAGTCCCGAATGTCTCTCTGGAACTTTATCCTGGCCCTGAGGTCATCGAGCTTGTTTTCCAGTGACTGGACGTTGGCGAGCAGGATGCTAGGCAGAGGTGTGCGGTGTGCACGGGCTCTCAGCCTGTTCCTGACGCTGGCTTGTTTCCCTCGGGGCCGCCGCTTCGCGTCGCGTCCTTTGTTCTCTCTCAGGATCTCACTCGGCCAGCTCGGATCCGGAGTTAAAAACGTCGAATTGTGAGTACATTGTATACCAATAGAAACAAGAGTGTGTCTATCATAACTAATGTACTCCATGGTGGTAATTTGACTGGTTTTAAACCGGTAAAAACTAACTTAAAGAACAAAAACAAAGAAAATCTGGTCGGAGCAGTCGTGACGGCAGCCGACCTCACCGGCGCCATCTTGGATGAAAGAAGGAAGGACCAAGGAAGGAAGAATAGCAAAAATAATGCTTAACTTATCTTCTTGGAGAGAAAAGGTTAGACGAGCCCCCAGATTGTAAAGTTTTTCTAAAGTTACATAGTAGGAGAGGCGAGTTGCTCGGTCTGTCTGCTGTGCTTCGGTAAGCTTCTCTGGCACCAGGAGAGACTCAGTCAAACACATACACGTTGTCTGTCAGAAAGGTCTCCATTTATTAACAACAAAAGATGGGGTTTATATATGTTTGACCAAACGCCTGTGCCATAGACATATGTTACTACAAAGAACATGAACCATTGTAAATGTCCTGGTGAGATCCTGAAGAATCAAAAGAGAGGAAGATGGAGAGGTGTCCGTCCAGGGACAGATCACAAGATGTTGGCGAGTTAGGGGGAGAGGGGGAAGGAGACAGAGGGGGAGAGAGAGAGGGGGAGAGAGACATAAAGAGAGAATAGGAAGGTGAGCATGGGAGCGTTCACACCTTAAGGAGCAGATGCAAGAGGAGACAGGAAGATAGCAGCAGGGAAGATTTAACACGTTAATATCAGATCTATGAGGAAGAGAGCAAGAGAGTGGAAATAACTCCTTTATATATAAAATAATTCTAACACTATAATACTGAAACAGTTTAGACCACTCAACATGAAGCTCTTGTAGATTATCATACAGCCAAGGGTTGGTATTTTCTGCCACTATATTCAGTGTTATAAACATGCCCTTTTTTTGTCCCTGCTTCAGGCTTCTCGTGGCCCTGAACAGGATGAGTAGCATAAAGAATTCGTGACTAAGTGAGGATATTTAACTTTCTGACATGATATTCCGATGGTGCATATCTGACAAACAATGCTAGACAAACAAAGCTAGACAAACAAAACTAGATATGTTACAAGATAAGAGCCATGTCATGTGATAAAGCTAAATACATAAAAAAAAGCTAAACAAGCAAACACTAGTTAGGCAGAGCAGGTTCAAAAGCAGGTGAGGGTCAGAAGCTGTCACCAAATATGCAAATTATTTGCAGAACATGTCTAACTCAAACTCCTTAGACCCTTCTCTAAAAAATCCCCTCGCTCTCAAAGAGTGAAAAAGTTGTAATTAGAACCAGGGACATAAAAAAATCTGTCAAGATAAAAACATAGTCATTTAAAAATGACTGGGGTCAAGACAAAAACAAGTGTTTTTTCATTTGGCGTTTCAAAGCCAAATATTAAAGTCACTGTACACATCCTATATTCACAAAGCACATTTACGCATTATCATAAACAATGTTTTATGTGGAAAACAAATAAACAAAACAAATTTGTACATCTTGTTCTATACACTGTAAACCCTAATGCTCAAAGTAATTAAACATATTGAGTAGTGTTAGCTTAAATAATTACAGTTAGTTCAAATTAATAACACTTGATGAGTATTTAGAACTTTTTGGTATTTATGTGTTTGTATAAATTATACTTTTCAAGTTAGCTAATCAAATTTAATATTTTAAGTAATTAAGTAATAGCAACTGTCACCTTAAAGTTCCACTAACTTAAGATATTTCAGACTAGCGATTTTGTGTTTAATGTTATCAGGGCAATAGGGCACTGGTGGCTCAGTGGTCTGTGTTTCGCCTGCCATGCGATTCCCAACAACTGGATGAAGTGTCTGTCCCAAGCCCAGATAAAATGGGAGGGTTGCGTCAGGAAGGGGATCTGGCGTAAAACTTGTGCCAAGCTTGTGTGCGGGCTGGATTGTCTGCTGTAGTGACCCATTGCCAGGAGCAGGCAAAAGACCAACAACAATTTATATGATTTGCAACAACAACAAAAATTTTTTAATTGCTATTAAATAGTATGAGTTAGCCTACTCAATAATGCAACTAAAGAACGATTAATATGAATGAGTCCAAAAAACTCAAAAACTAATAGTTTTGTTTACTTAAAATTGAAAACATTACTTCATAAAAAAATTGACTTAACTGATTACCTCAAATTTTTTGAGTTTTGCCAACTTATCTGGGTTTACAGTGTACAGTGGAACCTCGAGTAACCCGGTTTGCGAGAGTTCTTTTGAGAGACTTGAAAAACGAGCAAGTCTTTTTTTAGCTGAGCGTCACGTGATCGCAACATCGTGTTTATATATATATACTTTGATTTACAATTGTATTGCTATGTAAGCACGCTTCCTGAACGAATTATGCTCGCAATCCACTGTACTTACAGGATAATTAAAAGTGCAATTAATTAATAAGCATCATATTACACAACATATTATGAGCTAGAACTATGCCGAGAATTCAATTCAATTCAATTCAATTTTATTTGTATAGCGCTTTTAGCGATTTTCATTGCCGCAAAGCAGCTTTACACAGTCAAAAGAATTATTTAGGTTTGTATGAAATGTGAATTTGTATGAATCAAAATGGTCAGTTTGTCCCTGGTGAGCAAGCCGAGGGCGACAGTGGCAAGGAAAAACTCCCTGAGATGGTAATAGGAAGAAACCTTGAGAGGAACCAGACTCAACAGGGAACCCATCCTCATTTGGGTGAAACAGAAAGCAGTAAATGATCTGCATTATTACAGTGTGTAGGGTGGGAGGCAGTTCAGCTATAATAGCTGATGTTAATTGATGTTAATATGGAGTCCAGGTAGTTATTGAAGACCCAGGTAGACTTGTAAGAAGTTCCAGTCATGAACTATCGAACTGTCAAGTCCCCAGAGAAACAGTTGCCAACACCAGTCAAGGCCAGAACCATTTTCTAGATAGAGAGAATCATTCCCAGACACCAGACGCATCCCAGAGAGACACACGGGGCATCCATGTGATGAGATCTCCAACCAGAAGCAGGACTCCAGGACGAGTTAGACAAGTCCAGAGGGCAGAGGAGGTCTGGATCACTGGCAGCTCAGGAACGACATCTATAGCTCGACAGAGAGATAGGTAGAGGAACAACGAGAGAGGGAGAGAAAGAGAGAGGAGAGAGCAGGTAGGAGAGAGCAAAAGAGATGGAGAGATGGCAATTAGGTATGGTCACAGTCGAACAATGTATAAGGTGAATGTATATTTAGTGCAGAGTGCAAGCAGAGACTCCGGCAGGACTAACTATGACAGCATAACTAAAAAGGGAGAGCCAGAAGGAAACAGAGACATGAGGGCTTTCTGAGATGTAAAGCATCCAATTACCTCACCGTCAACAAACCTAAGTAATCAATGAGAGTGGGGAAGACAGCATTTAAACATACCAGTCACATCTAATACTCTACGTCCATGAGTCTTCCAGATCTGCTCCTTTACCTAAGGCTAATCTATTTACAAAAAAGCTTGGCTAAATAAATAGGTTTTTAGCCTGGACTTAAACACTGAGACTGTGTCTGAGTCCCGAACACTATTTGGAAGACTATTCCATAACTTTGGGGCTTTGTAAGAAAAAGCTCTGCCCCCAGCTGTATTTTTCATAATACGCGGTACTGACAAGCAGCCTGCATCCTTTGATCGAAGTAGGCGTGGCGGATTGTAAGACACTAGCAGTTCGCTCAGGTACTGCGGGGCGAGACCATTTAATGCTTTATATGTCAAGAGTAGTATTTTAAAATCAATGCGAAATTTCACAGGGAGCCAATGGAGTGAAGATAAGATAGGGGTGATGTGCTCATATCTTCTGGTTCTGGTGAGGACTCTCGCTGCTGCATTCTGGACTAGCTGAAGCTTATTTATGCATCTAGCTGAACAACCAGACAGTAAGGCATTACAATAGTCCAACCTAGAGGTGATAAAAGCATGAACTAGTTTTTCTGCGTCGTTTAGCGACAATAAATTTCTTATTCTGGCAATATTTCTGAGGTGAAAGAATGCTATCCTGGTAATATTATCTACATGTGCTTCAAATGAAAGGCTGGAATCAATAATCACACCAAGGTCTTTCACTGTTGCATTTGATGGAACAGAAAGGCCATCTAAAGTTACGGTGTGATCTAAAATTTTACTCCTAGCTGTATGCGGTCCTATGACTAGAACTTCTGTCCTATCAGGATTAAGCAGAAGGAAATTAATTACCATCCAATATCTTATGTCCTGCACACATTGCTCAACTTTAGTAAACTGGTTTTTCTCATCTGGTTTTGCTGAAACGTATACTTGTGTGTCATCAGCATAACAATTAAAACTAATACCATGTTTATGAATTATGTTGCTCAGAGGAAGCATGTAAAGGTAATAAAAAAGCAGTGGGACTAAAACAGAACCCTGTGGAACACCAAACTCAACTTGAGAACATGAGAAATGGTCACCATCTAAATCTACAAACTGATAACAATCAGTCAAATAGGATCTGAGCCAAAGGATTACATTTTCTAATTTGTGAAGGAGAATACTATGATTAATAGTGTCAAAAGCTTCGACTGAGGTCGAGTAACACAAGTATAGTGACGCAACCCTGATCAGAGGCCACTAAAAGGTCATTTATTACTTTAACGAGTACTGTCTCTGTGCTGTGATGAGGCCTAAATCCTGACTGATACAGTTCGTTTATGCTATTCGAAAGCTGACAGGGGTCAAGGTCAGGTTTCTTAATTAGTGGTTTAATAACTGCTAATTTAAGAGACTTAGGAACATACCCACTGCTGAGTGAACAGTTAATTTCTTTCGACAGGGGTTCTGTTATTGCTGGAACTATCTGCTTGAGAAAATGTGTCGGTATAGGATCTAATTCACAGGTTGACGATTTTAAAGAGGACATGAGTGAAATTAGTTCTCTCGCTTCAAGGGGAGTGAAGTATTCTAGGTTCTGGTGTGATTTGATTAATTTATCATCTGTATCACTTAAATTGTCTGGTTTCAAAGCCTGAATTTTTTGCCTAATATTTATGATTTTGTTACTGAAAAAGTTCCATGAAATCCTCTCTACTGTATGTTGTTGTTTTGGAGATTTCGCAGTGGTCTTGTTTTTAGTTAATTTAGCTATGGTATTAAATAAAAATCTAAGATGATTTTTGTTATTTTCTATAAAAGTGGAGAGATACATTGACCTAGCAGCACTGAGAGCTCTTCTATAGTTCAGGATGCTCTCCTTCCATGCTATTTGGAAAACTAACAATTTAGTTTGACGCCATTTGCGTTCTAATTTCCGAGCAGTTTGTTTTAGAGTGCGTGTGTGGTCATTATACCAAGGAGCGAGTTTCTTATCTCTAATAATTTTTCTTTTAACTGGAGCTACATTATCTAAGCTATAATGAAGTGTTGATTCTAAATATTCAGTCACTTGATCGAGTTCTGTGGGGTCAGATGGCGATCCAATCAGAGTTGATAACTCTGGGAGATTATTGATAAAGCTCTGTGTGGTATTTGATGTGAACGTACGTTTAAAACGGTAGCACGATGCTGTGTGTACATTACTACTATGACACACTTTAATCGAGACAAGACAGTGTCTGAGATAACTTCAGACTGTGGAATTGTAATTATGTTTCTTCTACTTAATCCGAACGATAATATTAAGTCCAAAGTGTGACCTGCTTAATGAGTGGGTCCTACTACACACTGATTTACTCCTACTGAGTCCAGTATGAACATAAATTCTGTTCTTAGAGGGTCTTCTGGATTCTCAAAAGACTCAGATTCAGAAAGGATTCTATGTGTGAAACCTTGTCGATTTGTGCACCTGATTTGCTGCTTTCTGTTCCCACAGCATGAAAGATTTAAATAAATAAAAGAAATGTATAAATATAAAAATTTATACATATAAAAATTATATGCAGAACATGTCGAACTCAACCTTCTTAGACCCTGCTCTAAACAATCCCCTCGCTCTCAAAGGGTGAAAAAGTTGTAATTAAAAACCAGGGACAAAAAAAATCATAGTCATTTAAAAACGACTGAGGTCAAGAAAAAGTGTTTTTTCATTGGAAATTAGATTAGAATTGTAAAAATATAAAAAGAAAAGCACATATTGTTAGAAAACAACTTGTTTTTCGTTCAAACCATGTTCTTTCATGTCCAGATTTCTGTTGAATTCACAAAACAAACAACAACAAAACCTGGACATGTACTAACATATCTGGTTGAATTCACCAGAAAGAGGTGTGATTGTGTTCATAATAATCCATTTCTGTGACTGTAAGCACACACCAACACATAGAGGGACAAACTGCTCTCTATATGAATAAGGCTGTGTTACGGTACTTCTGCTTTTTTCTCTTTATGTGTTCTCTGGGTGAGATAATCCCCCCCCTTTTTTTTTTACTACTGCTATGCAAATAACATGTTACTCTTCCTCTCCTTTTCTTCCTCTGATTTAAGCAGACATCTCTTCTGAAACTTAAATCCCAGTGTAAGATCTTTAATCAACCATAGACACAAAGCGATGTCTTAAGGCAAAAGAGTAGTTTTATTGTGAAAATGGGAAAAAAGGGTTTTAAGAAGGGGGAAGGAAAGAACGGGAGGAGAGAAATGAGAATGTGCACATGCATTCAAAGTCACAGTCACATACCACTCTCGCAGTGAACTTCTGCCATGTTTTCTTCTGAACTTTTGGACCCTCCACACCTCATTTTTAAAGAGCGGAGCAAGCCCCAGAACCAGTGAGAACTTTGAAGTGAGCGTGGAGCAAAAAAAAAGATTTGGACACACGTCTGTGCATTATGCATTAGTGACATTGCCCCTGCCTTTCGAGCTCTACCTGACACTACCTGTCCGTGATTAAGAGCACAGCCTTGTTAGGACCCAAGGTCAATGCCAGGTCTACTAATGCCCACAACCAGTGTAAGATCTTTAACTCAAGGTGCACCACAGACAGACAGACACAAGGGGGGGCGGGGTGGGGGGGGTATTTTTTATTTAAAAAATTTAGGGAAACAAAGGATGTAAGAAGCGAGTAAGGTAAGCAATAGAGGAGAAAAGTAAGGACGGGCAAGGTTTGGAAGAAGTGCCCAGCTGGCAGTCAGGCACACAGCTGGCAAGCGATGGAGGCGATAGATTAGCAAAGTGGACTTAAGTAGACAGTGGCTCCTGCAGGCTCTCAAGAGCATGGTAGCAGTCGCAGCCAGCCGGCCCTGCGCAGTTTTGAGCGTGTCCTTGCTTGTAACTTGCTCCATGTGTGTATATTGTTATGGATGTTATTATGGTGGTATAGTTGCATTGTGGATTACCTTCGAGCATGTTGCATGATCACCCTGTGCTTGGTGGTTTTCCTCCAAGTACTCCAGTTTCCTCCCACAGTCCACAAACCTACAGATTAGGGTAACAGGCAATACCAAATTTCCAAAGATGTACAGTATGAGTGAGTGTGTGGGTGCTTGTGTCCTCCAACTGTCCAGGGTGCACGTGCCTAGTGCCCTGAGACCCCTGGGAAAGGCTCCAGGTATCCTGTGACCCTGTACATGATAAGTAATATAGAGAACGAGTATATTATTATTATTATTATTATTATTATTATTATTATTTAATACACATATTGAATAGCAATGTCCAGTTCACAGTTAATGTAATGATGTGTGATATGTAAGAATAGATGGGTGCAAGGTCCGAGAGGAGGGTGACTGATCATTCAGCAGTCTCACAGCAGTAGGAAAAAGGCTGTGGGACAGTCTGGTGGTTCTGGCCCATATGGACCTGTACCTTCTACCTGAGGGCAGTAGCTGGAACAGGTGATGTGCAGGTGTGAGGGTCAACCCCTAGAGGGCACCAAAGCGCCCAAAGACTATTTTTGTTTGTAGTGCTTTTTTGGGTATGTTTAATCAGGAACTGCATGTCCCAGACTGCACCTCGGCCAGGTGAGGGAAGCACTCACCTGAGCCGAGGAAAGTGCTTATGTTAAATCTGAAAATCAGTCGGCGTCTAGCTTTTGTTACAGCTACTGCTGATGTAGCTTCTGTTGCTATTATTGTCCTTGTAGAACTTTAAATGAGTAGTTTTATATGGGTGACATTAAAGGTTACTAGGGCTCTAAGAAAAGAGCTTTTGTTTTTGTTTTACGTTCTATGGTGAATAAAAGAACCTATAAACCAACATCTTGCCTCTGCGACTATGCCTCGTCCATACACACGGCGTCAACGTGACAAAAAGCTAGACCGTATAAGAGGCATAGCGGAGGTCTCTCCCCTAGATGTTTTTTGGGGGGGAGCCATCACCATCTTGCCTGAGCTGGCGGTAATGCTGGAGGACAGCGAGAAGCAGAGAGAGAGGCGCGGCAAAGCTGGGAAGGCTGCAGGTAGAGGTACGGGCCGGGGAGGTCCAATACGGTGGTGGCGAGAGGGAACAAGATCCCCAGGAGGAGTGACACAAGAAGGAGAAAAGAACCACAAATCTGTACAGGTTCTGGGCAGAGGTGAATGAGGAGCGCATTGAAATCCTGCGGGAGCAGGTGGAAAAGCTCCAAGACCTGCTCGGCCAGCTTTACAAAAGCCAAGCAGCAGGCTCTTAGGCTCTTCCTCCACCTCTGCTAAACTCGGAGGAACCAGCGCTTCCTGCACCTCTGCCAAACAGCGAAGACAACGCGGTTCCTCCTCCGCCACTCTTCAATACGGAGGATACAGCGCTTCACGCACCTCAGCTGGACAGTAAGGATACAGCGCTTCCTCCTCCCAAAGATTTTCACCCTTCGCACAGTCCTTCCTGACTCTTACCACCCTCCCTTTGACCCACTAAAGCTCAAGCCTTTATAATACATTGTCACACAAACACATCAAAATTCTTAATAGTTTTCTTTGTATTTCATTTCATAAAGCACTTTAAAACAAACAACAGAATATGGAACAGGGCCATAACTAACATTGTTATTTTCAGCAAGTACACATGTGCTGTCCAATCAGAGACAGAGATTTGAGAATTTTCTACTTTTAAATATACTGAACAAAAATATAAACGCAACACTTGTTTTTGCTCCCATTTTTTATGAGATGAACTCAAAGATCTAAAACATTTTCTACATACACAAAATAACCATATCTTTCAAATATTGTTCACAAATCTGTCAAAATCTGTGATAGTGAGCACTTCTCCTTTCAAACAATATTTGAGAGATATGGTTATTTTGTTTATGTAGAAAATGTTTCAGATCTTTGAGTTCATCTCATTAAAAATGGAAGCAAAAACAAAAGTGATGCATTTATATTTTTGTTCAGTATATATTTAAAGATCAGAAACAGATCCAATTAAATTTGTTGTATTGTGAAGTAACCACAGGAAACCTACCAAGCACAGCACTCTCCATGCACACAGAGACGGGAATCTAACGGACCCTGGAGGTGCAAGGCGACAGTGCTAATCACTACACCACCGTGCCACCTGGGTTACGTTTCATAAAAAAATATTGCAGAGGAGGCCATACCTGCTTCAGATTTAAATCTTAATTTTGATGGAGATACAGGTGGTGTAAACAGGCAGCGCTAACCCGGGCTCACTTTTACAAGTCTGTAACAATTGGCATAATACAAGTACTAAAAATCCTAATGATCTGATTTTCTGTTATTGGAGCAATTCTTCTGGCTGATTCTTGAAGATAACTGACTTTAGATGACCTAAATAATTCTAATCTAAATCTCTAAATTAGTCCAGATGCCTTGACTTTGGTGCAGACAAATTAATGATCACTTCTTTTAGATGTAATAATTCTAGTACGGTGGAACCTTGGATTAAGAGTATAATTCGTTCTGGAAGCAGGCTTGTTTTCCAAAACACTCATAAACCAAAGTAAATTTTCCCATATGAAATAATGGAAACTCAATTATTCATTCCACAGCCCAAAAAAATAAATACATAAAAATAATTAACACAAAATATAAAGTGAAAATAAAACAAATTAACCTGCACTTTACCTTTTAAAAGAGTAAAAATAAATCCCAACAGATAAGTGTTTTCGTTTATGCGAAGTGAATGTAAAGCCCCTCCTGTCCCGAGTGTGTGAACCGGCACGGTGTCAAATTACGCACGCGCACACACACGAGAGGCTGAGGGAGAAAATGAATTTTAAACCATCTACAGTAATGAGACTTTCTTATATAGTAAACCTTTCTCCTCTCTTATTTGAATTTCACATAAACACACATTAACGGAAAGACTGCTTTGTCGAAAAAATTAGCAAGGAATATCGCTAATGACCCACGTGTGACTAATTAATAACGGAATAACTGCTGTAACACAAAACAAACAAACAAATGTGCCTGCACTTTACCTTATGAAAAGAATCGGGACAGAAACACTGCTCTGTACCAGCACATTGAGCACCATAGCCAACCCCTTCATGCACACCAAAGGAGCGGGGTGCCCTAACTCACTATTTACATTTGAGCATTTGGCAGACGCCCTTATCCAGAGTGACTTACATTTTATCTCCTTATCTTTTTTTAAATGATTTTTTTTAAACATCTGCGCAATTGATAGCTCAAGGACCCAACAGTGGCAACTTCTATGAGTAGTTTTACTGCATCATACTTTTTACTTACACTTGAGTAAATTTGTGAAAAAGAAACACTACTCTTACGCCACTATATTCGGCTACACTCTACTCGTTACTTTTCTAACCTACTACTTTTTTATCCTACACATGTAGCCAGTAAATTTACCGCATGACTGTTTCACCAATCAGACACAGCAAAGATAATCACTTGACTAATCAGGTCAGGCGGCATAGTGGGAAAAAAACCTTCAGCCGGTGTTCTAGAAATTCATCCTACCCGTGAATCCGTTCTACATACGCACACTTGCACGTTTCAGCTTCTTTTCACACACAATGGACTGCATTACCCATAATGCATCTCCCGCACTGGACTACACTTGTGTAAACAGCGATCATAAATCAAAAACCTCTGGCTCAGTTGTGATCACGTGACACTCGGCGTCAAAACAAGAAGCGCATGCGTGAAACATGATAATCGGTGCTCGTAAACCAAGACAATGTGGAACTCGTCTTGCGGAACACTCGTAAACCGCGTTACTCGTAATCCGAGGTTCCACTGTATTTCACGATTACACCAATCTTGTATCATTTAAGAAAAATTGCATGGGTAATAAGTCTTAGAATTACTACATTAATAATATACCCATGACACTTTTTACAACTTACTTCAAAACTAAAATATTCACAAAGCAACCCATAAAAAATTTCTTAGCCATAGCTAGCTACCAAACGATTTGTTCTCTCATTACGCTAAATTAATTACTAAGGCCTATTAATAGTTTTGCACTAATAGTACCTTAATAAACCTCTAAAATATAATTTAGCATATAATTTAATAAACCTACCATAAGTACACTGTGTTCCAAATTATTATGCAAATTGGATGTGTTCGAAAGCAGAGAGAAAAGAGGAAAGGCAAGAGTTTAGGAGTGATAGTAGGGACTTTGAATGTTGGGACCATGACAGGGAAGGGAAGAGAGTTGGTTGATATGATGCAGAGAAGGAAGGTGGATATACTGTGTGTCCAGGAGACCAGATGGAAAGGTAGCAAGGCCAGAAGCTTAGGAGCAGGGTTTAAATTGTTTTACCATGGTGTGGATAGGAAAAGAAATGAAGTAGGAGTTATTCTGAAAAAGGAGTTTGTAAGGAATGTTCTAGAGGTGAAGAGAGTATCAGATAGGGTGATGAGTCTGAAGCTGGAAATTGAAGGGATAATGTTCAATGTTGTTAGTGGTTATGCCCCACAGGTAGGATGTGAGTTAAAAGAGAAGGAGAAATTCTGGAGTGAGTTAGATGAAGTGATGCTGAGCATCCCCAGAGGTAAGAGTGGTGATTGGTGCAGACTTCAATGGACATGTTGGGGAAGGGAACAGAGGTGATGAAAATGTGATGGGCAGGTTTGGTCTTCAGGACAGGAATGTAGAAGGACAGATGGTGGTGGACTTTGCAAAGAGGATGGAAATGGCAGTAGTAAATACTTTTTTCCAAAAGAGGCAGGAACATAGGGTGACATATAAGAGTGGAGGCAGAAGCATTTAGGTGGACTTCATCTTGTGTCAACGTTGTAATCTGAAAGAGATCAGTGACTGCAAAGTGTTGGTAGGGGAGAGTGTAGCCAGACAACACAGAATGGTGGTGTGTAAAATAAGCCTGGTGGTGAGAAAGGTGAAGAGGACAAAGGCAGAGCAGAGGACAAAGTGGTGGAAGATGAGAAAGGAAGAATGTTGTGTAGTCTTTAGGGAGGAGTTGAGACAGGCTATGGGTGGTCAGGAGGTGCTTTCAGTCGACTGGACAACTACAGCCAATGTGATCAGGGAGACAGGTAGGAGATTACTTGGTGTATCATCAGGTAAGGGGAAAGTGGACAAGGAGACTTGGTGGTGGAATGAGGAAGTCCAGGAGTGTATACAGGGAAAGAGGCTAGCTAAGAAGAAGTGGGACACTGAGAGGACTAAAGAGAGTAGACAGGAGTACAGGAAGATGCAGAGCAAGGTGAAGGTAGAGGTGGCAAAGGCCAAACAAAGAGCATATGATGACTTGTATGCTAGGCTAGACAGTAAGGAGGGAGAGGTGGATCTGTACAGGTTGGCAAGGCAGAGACATAGAGATAGGGAGGATGTTCAGCAGGTTAGAGTGATTAAAGATAGAGATGGAAATGTACTGACAGATGCCAGGAGGGTGATGGGGAGATGGAAGGAAAACGAAAGATAACAAAGAGTAGAAGTGAGGTGAGAAGGGCATTGAAGAGGATGAAGAGTGGAAAGGCTGTTGGTCCTGATGACATACCTGTGGAGGTATGGAAGTGCTTAGGATTGGTGCCAGTAGAGTTTCTGACTAGTTTGTTTAACAAGATCTTGGAAAGTGAGAGGATTCCAGAGGAATGAAGGAGAAGTGTATTGGTGCCAATTTTTAAGAACAAGGGAGATGCACAAAGCTGTGGCAATTATAGAGGTATAAAGCTAATGAGCCAGACAATGAAGCTGTGGGAAAGAGTAGTGGAAGCTAGGTTAAGGGCAGAGGTGAGCATTTGTGAGCAGCAATATGGTTTTATGCCTAGAAAGAGTACATCAGATGCAGTATTTGCTTTGAGGATGCTGGCGGAGAAGTTGCATTGTGTCTTAGTAGATTTAGAAAAAGCGTATGACAGGGTGCCAAGAGAGGAGCTGTGGTATTGTATGAGAATGTCTGGAGTGGCAGAGAAGTATGTTAGAGTGGTGCAGGACATGTATGAGAGCTGTAAGACAGTGGTGAGATGTGCTGTAGGTGTGACAGAAGAGTTCAAGGTGGAAGTGGGTCTGCATCAAGGATCTGCTCTAAGCCCCTTTTTGTTTGCTCTGGTGATGGACAGGATGACAGATCAGGTAATACAGGAGTCTCCATGGACTATGATGTTTGCAGAGTTTATCAGAGGGACAACCCATGTTAGATTTTTTGGAGATAAAGTCAGAGAGGCCAGATTGGGTTGGTTTGAACATGTTCAGAGGAGAGATGGTGAATAAAGTGGTAGTAGGATTCTGAGGTTGGAACTGCCAGGCAGGAGTTCTAGAGGAAGACCAAAGAGGAGATTTATGGATGCAGTGAGAGAGGACATGAAGTTAGTTGGTTTGAGAAAAGAGGATGCAGAGGATAGGGTTAGATGGAGGCAAATGATTTGCTGTGGCGACCCCTGAAAGGGAACAGCCGAAAGACAAAGAAGAAGAAGAAGTGCGACGAATCCCTACCAACATTCATAGCGGTGTAACATACGTGAGGGTTGTCTTAAAGCTATGGGGCGTGAAGCGGTCCAAACTTTTTTGTCGAAGAATAATTGCATAGGCACACTTAATAAAAATAAGAAGAAGAAGAAGGAATACAGTTGAATATTGAAAACTTTGTTTTTTGGGAATTTTGGAAAAACCGTGCAACGAATCCCTACCAAAATTTATTCCATAGCACTCCCGAAGTGAAGGTGCCCCAATGTAAAGCTCTGGTTTCCTATGCAAGCGCACACAAAGAAGCCTATATCTCAGCTTGCTCGCACATCCCCGATTATATACAGATAGGGTACCTTCTCCCCCCCAAAAGTAAGTAAAATCAAATGATATTAAAGAAAATTTCTCCCATACAGCTAAAATAGCCAATCAGAAGTGCAAGTGCAGGCCGTCTCCAGGTAGTGTCACAATATTTCTGAGGCAATCAGAAGCACAAAAACTTGAGGTACACAACCAATAACCAGGATTATTATAGGATATCTAGAAGTTCTTTATCCATAGTGTAGATCAGTGCATTCCCTTTATTTTCTTCAGTTTGCATTTCTAATCCAGATGCAATGCAAAATCTTTCAAATCATTTAATCCCCTTGGGCCACTCATCAGGCTTAACACTAGAAGCGCCGAGCACATTCATTTTGACTGCAATGGGTGAAAAAACATAATAATAATTCACACTCGATCAAATTCCAGGACCCTCCTTTCAAGACGCGCCTAATTGGCGGGAATGTGGTTCACTTGGCTGCGGTGTATTATAAACCTGCGAATTGTTTCACTGTTTATGGTCACATAAGATTCATGTTATAAAAGCGAGGGAAATGTGGAAGTGATGTGTGGCCACTCGATTAGAACTAAACCAAAGATTTCGATAACTACACTGAGTGTAACATCTGTCATCTCGCCCCAGGGTGTGGCCATGGACCCGCAGAAGCTAAAAGTTGTGCATCATTGGCCCCTACCCAAGACCCTCAAGCAACTTTAACGGTTTCTCGGGTTTGCGAATTTTTATTGTCACTTTATCCGGGACTACAGTACGGTTCCGGCACCCCTGACCGCTCTGACCTGTCCATCATCTCGCCCTTTCAGCCTCAACTCCACCGCCATCTCCGCCTTCCAGAAACTCTGTCACTGCTTCACCACCACTCCAATTCTTCTCCACCCAGATGCAAGCAAACCATTCGTTGTGGAGGTGGACGCCTCAGATGTGGGCGCTGGGGCTGTTCTCTCTCAGCGTGGTCCAGATCAGAAACTACACCCCTGTAGTTTGATACAACTCAGCAGCGATACAGGGTGGGGGACCGTGATCTGCTGGCCATAAAATGGGCTTTGGAGGAATGGCGTCACTGGCTCCAGGGCGTCAGAGCCCATAGAGCATGTAGTCCGTCTGCATGGTTCCCAAGGGACATCGTCTCGGACAGAGGGCCCCAGTTTACAGCCCAACAGTTGGTCCGCAGGTGTCGACGGCTGTGGAACCAAGCTAACCGGGCAATCTGACAAGCCAACACCCGCTACACCACTCAACATCACCTCAGGGACGACACTCTCTGGTACGATTGTACCACGTAGGTGAAAAGGTATGGCTCTCCACGAAAAATCTTCACCTTCATACCGAGTCACGGAAATTATCACCCTGATTCATCGGACCTTACCGCATCACCCTCGGATAAACCCAGTCACCTAGGCACTAGGGCCCGGAAGTAGTACGGTCACAACCCAGGAAGCATAAAACGAAAACAAGATGGCGCATTACATGGCTCAGTCATTAAGTTCGCCCATGTAGGTTCAGATCTTTTGTCTGTCATTCACTTTCTTGGGTTTACTTTCTGATTCAAGTGTGTTTATAGGACGTGGGTTAAATTTATGTTTTTACCTTGCTCCTCTTTTGTGAGAGTCCTTAGACTACTTTGCGTGGTTATCCTGCCTACTCGCTTGCTTATGCGTTTGGGTTTACCATCCAGACTACAAAGGGCTAACCGCTATTGCTAAGTCTTCTGCTCATCCCGGGTTAGTTCGTGACAGAATGTTGGTTTTACCGCCGCGGCGCACAGTGGCAGCATTTGGGTTTGTGGTTTTACCGCTGAGTGGCGCTATATACTGTAACTCTAGACCAACGCCTCGGGCATCAGTTTATTCTCTTAAGGATTAATGAGCCGCACTCCTTTAGAGCTGCACGTAGTAGCGGATAAAATCAAGTGAAACATTGTAGTTAAACGAATTCATAATCACAGTACTAAAATTACAGTACAAATGTGGAATTTATTTATTCCACATTATATATTCCACATATAATTTATTTGAATTTGAATTCAAATAAATTAAATCTTATTAGGATTGAATTTAAGCGAAATAAATGTTAACACAGTGAGCCTATAGATTTTATCATGTGTACTTAGAAAAGCTACGCGTGTGGGGTTTTGTGTCGTCTTATATTTTGTGTTTTTTTAATTTGTAGTAGATTTATTAACTGAAATAAATGACCACTAAATTAAAACATTGTCAGGATGTTCTACTGCGTCAGCAGATGTCAATGTCATTCAACCCTGCTTGTGTTTTTGCGTTATTATAAGACTGAAATGCAGTAGGCTGTTATGTCGCAGTTATTCACAATGATAATTTGACTATTGTACAAAAACACGGACACAAATTTAATTCATTTGAAATTCTTTATAGTAACCTAAGTGTATTTAACTATATTAAGTCAGCTCAGTCGATTCCGCTAATTGTCATTTACATTTACATTTAGGCATTTGGCAGACGCTCTTATCCAGAGCGACTTACAAAAAGTGCTTTAATGTTTACATAATTGGATACATACTTACACTGGGTTAACTAGGTTAATAACTTAGTGCCATTAGTCCAACACAACTAAGAAGAGGTTTTTTTTTTCGGGGGGGGTTAGTCCAAGTACTGGAGAAACAGATGAGTCTTGAGTCGTCGTTTAAAGATAGTCAAAGTCTCTGATGTACGGACATCTAGAGGAAGTTCATTCCACCACCTAGTTGCCAGAACAGAAAAGAGCCTGGATGAATGCCGCCCTCGATCCCTGAGAGATGGTGGGATGAGGCGAGCAGTGCTGGAGAATCGGAGGGAACGTGGTGCAGTGCGTGGTGTAATTAGCGCAGAGAGGTAAGTGGGTGCTGGGCCATTTTTAGCTTTGTAGGCAAGCATCAGTGTTTTGAATTTGATGCGGGCAGCTACAGAAAGCCAGTGCAGGGAGCGGAGGAGTGGGGTGGTGTGGGAGAACTTGGGGAGGTTAAAAACGAGACGTGCTGCTGCTTTCTGGATCAGTTGCAGAGGACGAATCGTGGACAGAGGCAGGCCTGCCAGGAGTGAGTTGCAGTAGTCCAGTCTTGCAGACCATTTACAGACCTCCAGGGCCGTACTCTGGATTTCTTAGTGAATTTGTAGATTTCCTCTCAAACCTAGTCGTTTCTGTAGACAAAGTGTTAATTGCTGGAGATTTTAATATTCATTTTAAAAATCCAGAAGACCCTCTGAGAACAGCATTTATGTCCTTACTGGACTCGGTAGGAGTAAATCAGTGTGTAGTAGGACCCACTCATAAAGCAGGTCACACTTTGGATTTAATAATATTATTCGGATTAAGTATAAGAAATTTATTCACAATTCCACTATCTGAAGTTATCAGATCACTATCTTGTCTTAATTCAAGTGTGTCACAGTAATAATGCTCGCACAGCACCGCGCTACCGTATGAAACGTACATTCACATCAACTACCAAACAGAGTTTTATCAGTAATCTCCCAGAGTTCCCAACTTCAATTAGATCACCGTCTGACCCCACACAACTGAATATTTAGAGTCGACATTTTGCTATACCTTAGATAATGTAGCTCCAGTTAAAAGAAAAATTATTAGAGATAAGAAACTTGCTCACTGGTATAACGATCACACGCGCACTTTAAAACAGACCGGTAGGAAATTAGAACGTAAATGGCGTCAAACTAAATTGTTAGTATTTCAAATGAAAAGCATGGAAGGAGAGCATCCTGAACTGTAGAAAAGCTCTTAGTGTAGCTAGATTAACATATCTCTTCACTCTTATAGAAAATAACAAAAATAATCTTAGATTTTTATTTAATGCTGTAGCCAAATTAACCAGAAATAAGACCACTGCAGAAATCTCCACAACAACATCATGCATTAGTGAGGACTTCATGAACTTTTTTAATAATAAAATTGTAAATTTTTGGCATAAAATTGAGGTTTTGAAACCGAACAATGTAATTGATGCAGATGTTAATCTAGCCATGTCAGATCAGAACCTAGAATACTTTACTCCCCTTGAAGAGAATGAACTAATTTCACTCATCTCTTTTGCAAATTCATCAACCTGTATATTAGATCCTGTACCGACACATTTTCTTAAACAGATAGTACCAGCAAAAACAGAACCCCTGTTGAGAATAATTAATTCTTTACTCAGCATTGGTTATGTTCCAAAATCTTTTAAATTAGCAGATATCAAACCAAAAATTAAGAAACCTGACCTCGACCCCTGTCAGCTGTCCAGTTACAGGCCAATATCAAACCTCCCCTTTATCTCTAAGATTCTGAAAAAGATAATAGCGGAGCAGCTATGCTCATATCTACATAGAAATGGCATACATGAACTGTATCAGTCAGGATTTAGGCCTCATCACAGTACAGAGACAGCACTCGTTAAAGTAGTAAATGACATCCTATTGGCCTCTGATCAGGGTTGTGTAACTATGCTTGTATTACTCAACCTCAGTGCAGCTTTTGACACCATTGATCACGCTATTCTTCTTCACAAATTAGAAAATGTAGTAGAAATTAAGGGTACAGCCTTCTCCTGGCTCAGATCCTATCCGACCCATCGTTATCAGTATGTAGACTTACATGGTGATTATTCTGCATGTTCTCTAGTGGAGTTTGGCGTTCCGCAGGGTTCAGTTTTAGGTCCACTGCTTTTTTCCCTTTACATGCTTCCTCTGGGCAACATAATCCGTAAGCATGGTATTAGTTTTCATTGTTATGCTGACGATACACAGTTATATGTCTCAGCAAAACCTCATGAGAAAAAACAGCTTACTAAAATTGAGCAATATGTGCAGGACATAAGAAATTGGATGCTCATTAACTTCCTTCTGCTTAATCCGGATAAGACAGAAGTTCTAGTCATAGGACCGCATACAGCTAGGAGTAAAATTTTAGATCACACCGTAACTTTAGATGGCCTTTCTGTTGCATCAAATGCAACAGTGAAAGACCTTGGTGTGATTATTGATTCCAGCCTTTCATTTGAAGCTCATGTAGATAATATTACCAGGATAGCATTCTTTCACCTCAGAAATATTGCCAGGATAAGAAATTTATTGTCGCTAAACGATGCAGAAAAACTAGTTCATGCTTTTATCACCTCTAGGTTGGACTATTGTAATGCCTTACTGTCTGGTTGTTCAGCTAGATGCATAAATAAGCTTCAGCTAGTCCAGAATGCAGCAGCGAGAGTCCTCACTAGAACGAGAAGATATGAGCACATCACCCCTATCTTATCTTCACTGCATTGGCTCCCTGTGAAATTTCGCATTGATTTTAAAATACTACTCTTGACATATAAAGCATTAAATGGTCTCGCACCGCAGTACCTGAGCGAACTGCTAGTGTCTTACGATCCGCCACGCCTACTTCGATCAAAGGATGCAGGCTGCTTGTCAGTACCGCGTATTATGAAAAATACAGCTGGGGGCAGAGCTTTTTCTTACAAAGCCCCAAAATTATGGAATAGTCTTCCAAATAGTGTTCGGGACTCAGACTCAGTCTCAGTGTTTAAGTCCAGGCTAAAAACCTATTTATTTAGCCAAGCATTTTTATAAATAGATTTGCCTTAGGTAAAGGAGCATATCTGGGGGACTCATGGACGTAGAGTATTATGGTGAACTGGTATGTTTGGATGCTGTCTTCCTCACTCTCATTGATCACTCAGGTTTGCTGACGGTGAGGTGATTGTTTGCTTTACATCTCAGGAAGCCCTCATGTTTGTGTTTCTTCTGGCTCTCCCTTTTAGTTATGCTGTCATAGTTAGTCCTGCCGGAGTCTCTGCTTGCACTCTACAGTTAATATACATTCACCTTATACATTGTGTGACTGTGACCATACCTAACTGCCATCTCTCCTCTTCTTCTCTTTCCCCCTTCTTTCTATTTCCTCTCTCCTCCTGTCTCCCCCTTTCACTCTTTCTCTCTCTCTGTCGAGCTACACATGTCGTTCCCGAGCTGCCAGTGATCCAGACTCCCTCTGCCCTCCGGACCTGTCTGACCCATCCTGGTGCCCCGCTTCTGGCTGAAGATCTCGTCACATGGATGCCCCATGTGTCTCTCTGGGATGCGTCTGGTGTCTGGGGATGATTCTCTCTACCTAGAAAATGGTTCTGGCCTTGACTGGTGTTGGCAACTGTTTCTCTGGGGACTTGACAGTTCGATAGTTCAGGACTGGAACTTCTTACAAGTCTACCTGGGTCTTCAATAACTACCTGGACTCCATATTAACATCAATTAACATTAGCTATTATAGCTGAACTGCCTCCCATCCTACACACTGTATAAATGCAAATTATTTACTGCTTTCTGTTTCACCCAAATGAGGATGGATTCCATGTTGAGTCTGGTTCCTCTCAAGGTTTCTTCCTATTACCATCTCAGGGAGTTTTTCCTTGCCACTGTCGCCCTCGGCTTGCTCACCAGGGAGAAACTGACCATTTTGTTTCATACAAATTTACATTTCATACAAACTTAAATAATTATTTTGATTGTGTAAAGCTGCTTTGCGGCAATGAAAATTGCTAAAAGCGCTATACAAATAAAATTGAATTGAATTGAATTGAATTGAATTGAATGATCATCATAATTTTCTTTAATAAATAATGACCCCCGTTGCGATGTACAGGTTTTGCGCTTGTTGCAAAACCTTATAAAATACAAGTGAAACATTAAACAAATTTTTAATCACAGAACTAAAATGTACTAATAAATATAAGCATTTCTTATTTGCATCGAATTTAAGCAAAGTAAATGTATACCTTCATATCTAGCCTTTAGATTATATCATGTGTAACACTAGCATATAGCCAGAAAACAGACTCTGTGTGTGCATCAAAAAAGTTTGCCAGATTAATGTTCAAAAATAATATAATAAACCTATATAAGCTACATAGCCTTTATAAGACTTCACTTTTATTTAAGCATACTCACAATGTCGCAAATACATTATGATTTTGTAAAATAATGAAAGCAAACCAGGTGCGCTATTCTGTATTGTTTTTGGTGAACTTGAGCGTGTCAGAAAATGAACCGAAACTCCGTGTATACTCGCCTCACAGACGTGAAAAATATATACTTATAGAAAGCAAAATGTCTGCTTTTATATAAACTAAAGGAAAACAATTTAGATGTCTAATATTGGATGATTTAATCCGTAATTCTTCTTCTTTGTCTTTCAGCTGTTCCCTTTCAGGGGTCGCCACAGCGAATCATTTGCCTCCATCTAACCCTATCCTCTGCATCCTCTTCTCTCACACCAACTAACTTCATGTCCTCTCTCACTGCATCCATAAATCTCCTCTTTGGTCTTCCTCTAGACCTCCTGCCTGGCAGTTTCAACCTTAGCATCCTTCAACCGATATATTCACCATCTCTCCTCTGAACATGTCCAAACCACCTCAATCTGGCCTCTCTGACTTTATCTCTAAAACATCTAACGTGGGTTGTCCCTCTGATGAACTCATTCTTAATCCTATCCATCCTTGTCACTCCCAAAGAGAACCTTAACATCTTCAGCTCTGCTACCTCCAACTCTGCCTCCTGTCTTTTCTTTAGCGCCACTGTCTCTAAGCCGTAGAGCATTGCTGGTCTCACCATTGTCCTGTACCCCTTTCCTTTATTTTATAAAAATACCAAAGATAATTATTGTGTATAAAATAATTAAATAAATTGTATTAACTACTGTCAGTTATGACAAAAAACTCAGAAGGGTCCGCCACTGAATGTCAACCACCTCCTCAGCTTTTCTTACTGGTTCATGACTTAAGTTAACTTAAGATGTTTTTATATAGCTGTAGATCAGCTGTACCAGTTTTGCTTATTGCTCCTTGTGATTTTGGAGCCATTTTTTAACCATTAAGACTCTTGCTTTCTTCTTAATAGAAACACATTTTAAAGTCAACCATATAAAAATTTCTTAACATTAAACTGTCTTAAATGTTAAGGAGTCTCTATTGTCTTATATTAAATTCCTCAGGACAAAATTTGCATAAGTGGCATTCCAGCTTCTTGACACACCTTTTTTCCACTGAAGGAATGTGAACAAGTTAAAACCTTTACCAGGAGCCGTTACCTTTAGTACACTGTCTCAATATTAGCCATTGTAACGTCAGAGAGCCATTCATCATCTGGACCAATCACCAAAACCTCATCACTATCAGGAACCTGAAGCAGCTGAACCCAAGACAGGCACAGTGGGCATTATTCTTTGAACATTACAATTTCCAATTCCCGTCAACATGAGGAAGACGTCCCCCTGGCGGACCCCGCGCCTGTTCCATCCAAGATCATTGCACCACTTTAGTTAGACCTGGAGACGAGGGTTCGCCAGGCACAGGCCACAGAGCCCGAACCGGCAGGTGTGCCGCCTGGACGAATCTACGTGCCCAACAGTATGAGAGCCAAAGTCCTCCAGTGGGGCCATTCGTTCCCCATCTTGGGACATCTGGGCATGCGACGGACCCTCCAATTCCTGCTACGCGATTTCTGGTGGCCATCCTTCGCGAGGGACGTCAACAACTTCGCCCAGACGTGCCCAGTGTGCGATCAACCAACCCGCATCCGGAGAACTTCAACCGCTCCCGGTTCCTCGACGGCCCTGGACACACATTGCCGTCGACTTCATCACGGGCCTGCCGGCCTCCGAGGGAAAGGACACCATTCTAACAACATCGATCCGTTCTCCAAGACACCTGTATTGTACATTGTAAGTATGCTTAAATAAAAGCGGAGTCGTATAAAGGCTATGTAGCTTATATAGTTTTATTATATCATTTTTGAACATTAATTTGGGAAACTTTTTTGATGCACACACAGAGTCTGTTTTCTGGCTATATGCTAGTGTTACACATGATATAATCTAAAGGCTAGATATGAAGGTATACAGGTCCTTCTAAAAGATTATCATATTGTGATAAAGTTACATTACACACAACTTAAGTAGTTCAAGCCTTTTAATTATTTTAATATTGATGATTTTGGCATACAGCTCATGAAAACCCAAAATTCCTATCTCAAAAAATTTGCATATCATGAAAAGGTTCTCTAAACGAGCTATTAACCTAATCATCTGAATCAATTAATTAACTCTAAACACCTGCAAAAGATTCCTGAGGCTTTTAAAATTCATTATTCAAATTGAATTGAATTCGCAATCATGGGTAAGACTGCCGACCTGACTGCTGTCCAGAAGGCCATCATTGACCTTTCAGAAAGAAATTTCTGAACAAATAGGCTGTTCCCAGAGAGCTGTATCAAGGCACCTCAGTGGGAAGTCTGTGGGAAGGAAAAAGTGTGGCAGAAAACGCTGCACAACGAGAAGAGGTGACCTGACCCTGAGGAAGATTGTGATGAAGGACCGATTCCAGACCTTGGGGGACCTGCGGAAGCAGTGGACTGAGTCTGGAGTAGAAACATCCAGAGCCACCGTGTACAGGCGTGTGCAGGAAATGGGCTACAGGTGCCGCATTCCCCAGGTCAAGCCAATTTTGAACCAGAAACAGCAGCAGAAGCGCCTGACCTGGGCTACAGAGAAGCAGCACTGGACTGTTGCTCAGTGGTCCAAAGTACTTTTTTTATCGGATGAAAGCAAATTTTGCATGTCATTCGGAAATCAAGGTGCCAGAGTCTGGAGGAAGACTGGGGAGAGGGAAATGCCAAAATGCCTGAAGTCCAGTGTCAAGTACCCACAGTCAGTGATGGTCTGGGGTGCCATATCAGCGGCTGGTGTTGGTCCACTGTGTTTTATCAAGGGCAGGGTCAATGCAGCTAGCTATCAGGAGATTTTGGAGCACTTCATGCTTCCATCTGCTGAAAAGCTTTATGGAGATAAAGATTTAATTTTTCAGCACGACCTGGCACCTGCTTACAGTGCCAAAACCACTGGGAAATGGTTTACTGACCATGGTATTACTGTGCTCAATTGGCCTGACAATTCTCCTGACCTAAGCCCCATAGAGAATCTGTGGGATATTGTGAAGAGAAAGTTGAGAGACGCAAGACCCAACACTCTGGATGAGCTTAAGGCCGCTATCGAAGCATCCTGGGCCTCCATAACACCTCAGCAGTGCCACAGGCTGATTGCCTCCATGCCACGCCGCATTGAAGCAGTCATTTTTGCAAAAGGATTCCCGACCAAGTATTGAGTGCATAACTGAACATAATTATTTGAAGGTTGACTTTTTTGTATAAAAAACACTTTTCTTTTATTGGTCAGATGAAATATGCTAATTTTTTGAGATAGGAATTTTGGGTTTTCATGAGCTGTATGCCAAAATCATCAATATTAAAACAATTAAAAGGCTTGAACTACTTCAGTTGTGTGTAATTAATCTGTAATATATGAAAGTCTAATGTTTATCAGTACATTACAGAAAATAATGAACTTTATCACAATATGCTAATTTTTTGGGAAGGACCTGTACATTTACTTTGCTTAAATTTGATGCAAATAGGAAACGCCTATATTTATTACTATATTTTAGTACTGTGATTAAAAATTAGTTTAATGTTTCACTTGTATTTTATAAGGTTTTGCCAGCAGTGGTACAGCGCAACGGGGGTAATTATTTATTAAAGAAAATTATGATGATCATAACAGTCTACTGCATTTCTTGCATGTCTTAACAACATGTCTTAAATGTTAAGGAGTCTCTATAGTCTTATGTTAAATTCCTCGGGGCAAAATTTGCATAAGTGGCATTCCAGCTTCTTGACACACCTTTTTTCCACTGAAGGAATGTGAACAAGTTAAAACCTTTACCAGGAGCTGTTACCTTTAGTACACTGTCTCAATATTAGCCAGGGTAACTATATCCTGTCCTAATCTTAATGTTTGATGTACAAGTTCTATATTCAGTGATGTGCTTTGGAAGCTTGCAGTACAATCAAAACTATTTAAAGCACCAATTTAGGGGTAATTAACAGTGTAATGGATATTATTTGATTATTCTTTGGGCCATCTAAATGAAGTTTCTCATCTGGTACCTTGCTTTGGCAGTCATTTCCTTGCATGAAAATCTTGTATTCATCAATTAAGTCCTTTACTGTTTCAAGGTTTATGGCACGTTAAAAAAAAAAAAAGAAAATTATTAGTTATTGGATTAATAGTTATTGGGTGTTGAGCAATATTTTTTCACAGGATAATGACCATTTAAAGGTCCTACACATCCCATTTTTCATTAAATGTTAATATGATCTTTAGGGTCCTAATGAAAAGCTTGTATTACACGTTAATTAAAAATTCAAAAGGATTGTGTAAAAAAAAAAACACTACTTTTACCTGGTAAAAACTAGCTCTGTTCTCAGCAACCTGTTTCAGTACATGCTAATTTAAATGCTCATGACCTCTGCTGAGTCCCCCCCCCCAGTTCTGTGGGGCGTGTCTTCACAACACACGTGGGGTATAGCCACGGAAGTGTAGTCCAGTGCGGGCAATGCTTTGGACTGCATTGCCCACAACGCAGTGCTTTGTGGGTAATGCAGTCCAAACTGGAAAACGCTGGATTATGGAGCCTGAGCCTGTTTTCTTCAGTCGTTTTTGGTTTGATTTAAGTACGGAACCTACGCGGAAGTTTGTAATATCGCCTGACAACGCAGAAATTAAAAGAATGGACATGCATCGACTCAATTTGTCTTTCTCATCACTGCATGGGCATGAATTAACGGGCTGTTGCGCTGCCGCGAGCAACAATAACAAAAACCGGAGAAGCTTACCGAGAGATACGGACGCGATGTGTTTACTGGTGTGTTTACATGACTTCTTAATCTTCGACAGACATCATTATAAACCATCTAACGTAACAAAGGTAAGCATAATATAGTTTTCCGACTACGTACACAGTTTGCAACTAGACAATCACCTTAATGCATTGTTTATTATAAATGGGCGATTAGGGATTATATAGAGACGGATGTACACAGAGAAGAAGCCATAACCATGTTCTATGAGAGTATAAGTTAACTTACACTCCGCATTCATCGTGATTATTAGTAAAGGCGATCTGCAAAGAGTCATAGTAAATGGAATTACACTCACTGAGCCTGGTGAAGATGAAGCAGGAACACGAAGCGTTAGTACAGATCCGATTTTCAGGAGCTGCTTCCTAGTAAAACCTGCTTTATATTGACCCGCGTTTATAAAGCAGTCTGGTGAAAAATGATTATCGCAAACATGAACGCATTTAGGTAAATCGGCGGGGACGTTAGCTTCAAAAACTAAATTCAGCCACTGCGTCCTCAGCGGCTCAGATACCTAACCCTAGGTAGGTACCCTAGGTCACTAACCCTAGGTAGTGAATGACGACTGCTGTGTTCGCTATTACACCCAACAACTGTACACAACACTCGCTTAGGCGCCATTTTGCTCCAGCGGCGAAAAACAATGGCCGACAGCTTCTTCTCACTCGGGGCGGGTCTTTACTAAAACACCAGTGTCAATCAACTTGTGTAGGAGCGGCCTCTGTCGGTGTGGCGTCACACGGCAAGGCATTTGCGATTGGCCTGATTTCAGAAGGGGCATGTTATTGTAATAAATGAAAAGAAAACCACTGGGCGGCTCTTTATCATCGTAAAGTGGTTGTGTACGCACTCTCCTAACACACAGTTCAGTCCAAACGGCTTAAAAAAGTGCATGTAGGCCTGTATGACCCCTTTAACAGATGATAAAAAAGTGGGAAAATAAGAAATTATCCCAAGTCCATCTGTTTTTTACTAGATTAGATTAGATTAGATTAGATTAGATTAGATTAGATTAGATTCAACTTTGCCATTATGCAAAGTACATGGTACATGTACATAGTCAATGAACTGCAGTTAGCATCCAACCAGAAGCTGACAAGTGCCCTATTTACAATAAATAAAGTGGTAAATGAGAGTTTGGTCCATATGTACAGGGGTGATTAATGTATAGAAGGTGTGGTAGGCAATAAAGATGGATGGTAATATACAGTATACAGTAACTGCTGTTACAAAACAATAAGTAATTGTTGTTGACTTGACTTCAGGAGGACACAGTTATTTTGTGGAGATTTTCAGCAGCACCTGGCGGAGAACCTCACCTGGACCCTCAACACCAACTCCTTGCCCAACAACATCTTTTTTTCTGAGAAGGCTGAGGAAGGCCCAGCTTCCACAACCAATCCTTACCTATTTTTAGATAGGCACTATTGAGAGCATCCTGAGCAGCTACATCATTATCTGGTTTTGGAATTGTGGACTGCAAGACCGAATAGTGAGGACAGCTGAGAAGATCATTGGGGTCCCTCTTCCCTCTATCTAAACTATCTAAAACATCCACACCACACGCTGTATCTGCAAATCCACCAGCATTGCTGCTAATGGAATACACCCCTCTCACTCACTCTTCCGTCAGTGAGAAGTCAACTGGCAGTGGTAATAATAGGGGCAGGACAATAAAACCTGTTCAAGAACTGGTTTAACTCATTAGCCCTCACAATATTACCATCAACTATATTACTGTTCTTTTTTTGTAGGCTGTACAAAAAAAGGTCACCATCCTTTACAGCCTTCTTTTTTTAGGTAAAGAATGTTCTTGACTTTACTGGTGTTTCCAGGCTTGTTATTTGGGAAGCAGCACTCAGTTTTACCAGGAGTAATGCTATCCAAACAGAAGTAGTCAGTCATGCACTGGGTGATCCCATTAATGTCTTCTACATGAGGCTCTTGCAGCACACTCCACTCAGTGCTCTACAAACCGTCTTCGGTTACTTGCTGTAACCCTGTTCCCTGAAAAAGAGGGAACAATATGCTGCACGAAAGCGCTATGGGAAACGATTCCTCGTGACCAGTTGTGAAGCACGTGTGTGTCAAACACGGCAAATATTTTGGCATGTATAACCTCAGATGACGTCAACCAATGAGGTCCACCTTGAGGTTATAAATAGGCATGACTCGGAAACACCCTCAGGTCAATTATGTCTGAAGGATGTCCAGTCACGCATATAGTGCGGCATTGGACCGCAGCATTTTGTTTTCTGCTTTTTTAGGGAACAGGGTTACGGCAAAGTAACCCGAGACGTTCCCTTTCAAAAGCTACACTCGATGCTGCGCTAAAGCGCTATGGGAACGAGAATACCCGCTCCACCGCACTGCAAGTGAAGTGTCTGGACCCACAGGGTTGTGTAGGGTGCGCACAGTACCCCCAAGGAGTCTTAGAAATAATTCTGGGATGCTGACTCGAGGAACCGCGAGCCTGGCATCCAACTATGAAGCCTGACAGATGTCTTGCGGAAAGACAATCTGCCGCATGATGTACTGGAAGCCCCTCTTGCCAGAGCAATTGATGAGGCAAGCTTGCTGGTCGAAAGGGCCCTAATCACTAGAGGCAAAGTGTGCCACGCGACTCATAGGCTAGGGCACTAGCATCTACAGCCCTGGCTAATGCAGAGGTGCGCTGTAAATTGAAGAGCATGAGCTGGACACAGCTAATGAAGTCTTACTGCGCTGGAGCTAACGGAGGAGGACAGAAGGCTTTGACTGTGGAAGATAGTTGGGTAAGGATGCAGAATGGCTTTTTTTTTGCAGAAACAGCACTGAAACAGTTTAGCAGTGGACTGGGTCTACATGTTTTATGTCCTAGTATGTAGATAATCTTGAGGGACAGAATTTGTTCTGTCTTTAAGCAGAACCTAGTGCGCTAGTTCCTTAGCGGCGCAAATCTAGTCTGCCCAGGCGATATTTACAAAACTACCGTAATGTTGTTCATCCGTGCTAGGACGTGCTAGCCTCTTAATTGCTTGAGGGAGTGTTTTAGGGCCAGAAATAAGGTCATCAATTCAAGTCAGTTGATATGCCACGCGAGAAGATAACCTCTCCAGATCCCTTGGGCTGGACGGCCATCTAAGGCCGCGCTCCCACCCGTAAGGGAAAAAACGTCTGCCGTTAGTAACTTGCGATGACAGCACGGACCTAGAGTGGGACCCAGAGTCAAGGACGAGGGTCTGAACCACATAGAAAGGGTACGAAGCCTTTGGCGCGTAACCCTTATTGCCTCTGGGGATTGGCCCTTGGATGAAATCCCCAGGCACTTAGCCATCACTGAAGCAGTGAAAGTTACTTCCTAGCTTAGCTTGGACCTCTTTTAGAGTGTTTAAAATGGATTCGACGCGCGCAGGAGAGAGCTGTGCCCGCATTGCGGTCGGATCCCACATGACACTCAATGTATGCTTTGTGTAGGAAAGAGAACACTTTCCGTGGCATTGAGAAAAATGAGCTCACCTTGTTTTTCTCACCCAAAGAAAACGAGGTGAGCTACGACAACATGTCAATGCTAAGGCACTAGCTCCATAGAGAGGGTACGCAGCTCTAGGCGCGTAACCTTTGTTGCCTCTCAGCTGCTGGAGGGAGTATTTTAGGGCCAGAAATAGAGTCATCATTTCGGGGCAATTGATGTGCCACACGAGAAGATGACCTCTCCAGCTCCCTTGGGCTGGGCGGCCATTTAAGGCTGTGCTCCGGCCCCTAAGGGAAAAACATCTGCTGTTAGCAACTTGCGACAACAGCACGGACCTAGAGTGGGACCCAGAGTCAAGGACAAGGGTCTGAACCACATAGAATGGGTACGTAGCTCCCCGCGCGTAACCCTTGTTGCCTCTGGGGATTGGCCTTTGGATGAAATCCCCCGGCACTTAGCCACCACTGAAACCACTCTGGGAGCGGTGATGTTACCATCTGGCCTAGCTTATACTCCTTTAGAGTGCTATAATAAATTCGACGCGCACAGGAGACAGCTGTGCCCGCAAACAGCTTCATGGAGGTGGAAAACCGACGCCGTTGAAACACAATGATAGAATCCAGTAGCCCGGGAGACATGCTTGACAGTAGCTTACATGCTGCCAACTTCTCCCAAAAAGCGGTAGGTTTGTTGCTTAGCTAGGCGGAGGGGTGGTGGTGCTGGTGGTGACTGTTAGGTGTTCGGTGTCCTGAAACACGGCAGGAGGAACCTGAGCACCTAACTCTTTGTCAGAGACCGCTGTCGCCTGAAACACCAGTGGTGGCAGAAATTGAGCACCAGTCTCCTGAGGGTGCTGGTTTTCCACAGTGCTTCGTGCTTAAGGAGACATAGCTGGCAGTAGGTTCCCCACTGCCAGCCTCTCTAAACGTGCACAAACTTTGACACCTCAGTTAGATGGGTGTGTTAGGTGTTCAGCATCCTGAACATATGAGGAAGGGACCGAACACCTAACATTTCACTGGAGACCGCTGCTCTCCAAAACACCAGTGATGGCGGAGATTGATCCACGGCCTCCTAAGGATGCTGGTCCTCCACAGTGCTTTGTACCTAAGAGACATAGCTGGCAGTAGGTTCCCTGCTGCCGGCCTCTCTAAAAGGTGCACAAATTTTGACATTTCCACTAGATGGGTGTGTTAGGTGTTTGGCATCCTGAACATGGGAGGGATGGACCGAACACCTAACGTTTCACTGGAGACCGCTGCTCTCCGAAACACTAGTGATGGCAGAGATTGATCCACGGCCTCCTAAGGATGCTGGTCTTCCACAGTGCTTCGTACCTAAGAGACATAGCTGGCAGTAGGTTCCCTGCTGACGGCCTCTCTAAAAGGTGCACAAATTTTGACATTTCCACTAGATGGGTGTGTTAGATGTTTGGCATCCTGAACATGGGAGGAAGGGACCGAACACCTAACGTTTCACTGGAGACCGCTGCTCTCCGAAACACCAGTGATGGCAGAGATTGATCCACAGCCTCCTAAGGATGCTGGTCCTCCACAGTGCTTCGTACCTAAGAGACATAGCTGGCAGTAGGTTCCCTGTTGCCGGCCTCTCTAAAAGGTGCACAAATTTTGACACTTCCGCTAAATGGGTGTGTTAGATGTTCAGCAACCTGAACATTGGGGGAAGGGACCGAACATCTAAAATTTCGCTCATGTTTCTCAGCTCTCAGTAGGTCAGTCTGGTATGCCTGCAAAGCCACTGTGTGACTACTGTAAAAGAGAATAGAGATGCTAAGGCATGCGGTAACATTAGCTTGTTCTGTAACATTAGATGGTGTAACCCGGGTTATGTAACTGTGAAGGACAATTGTTTTTGGGATTTTAAACTGCTAGTAGTGCAGAAGTTCTCTGGTGACACTGCTATCATGGGATGGACAGGAGATGACATACAGGAGCCTTGTGGAGGATTGTCAGAAGAGCATAATCTCTGATAGGCTTTAAAATGGACTCAATAGAGCATGGAAATGAGCATCCTGAACAAAATTCTGTCCATCATGTCCATCACCAGTCATCCTCTGTATTGAACTTTTGTCAAGCAGAAAATCATGTTCAGTGGCAGACTTTTATCACAGAGCTGCACTACTGACAGACTGAGGAAATCCTTTGTTCTCAAGGCCATAGGCTGCTTTAACACCTTTTTACGGTGCATTTTTGGTTAACTCGTCCCGGGTTAACATGTTGCACTCCTTTATAACATACTAACTGTTCAGTCATATTTATTTATCTACTCATCCTGGACCCTTATTTGCACTGACTTGCACTACATGGGTCTTGCACCAATGGCTATTTCTCATTGCACATCTCCATTTCCTGGCATCTATTCATGAATGTTGATTCTCATTAAGCAATATTTTCACATATTCATTTTATTCTGCTTATATATATATATATATATATATATATATATACACACTTTTTGTCTTAGTAATTTCTGTTTTAGTATGGTTATCTTTCAGGATTTTTTTAACTTAATCTATTAATTTATTTATTATATATACCTTCGGGACCAATAAAGTATCTATCCATCTACAGTATCTATCTATAAATAGCCACTAACAATAACAACCAATAAAGGGAAAAACTTCCTGTCAACTTGACCATTTCCTGGCCTTTATTTCCTTCCCCAAACCTTTATTACAGCCTGTTTCACCTAACGCTGGCTGTTTGGTTTATAAATTGAGAGTTCCTATACATTTATTTTCAGAATAGAATGGAATCTATATTGCAATTACACAAGTGCAACAAAATTAAATGCTGTCCTACGTGGCGCAAACCAGAAAAAAAGTGCTAATTGCTAACATGATCTCAAAACACGTAGTCACAACAACAAAGAAAAAAATACCCCCCACACCTCAACCAACATGCATACACAATGATTCTGCAGCTACTGTATTCCACGGACATACCACACGTTCTATTTCGTTCCAGCAGCATTTAAAGCAGCCACAACTTTGTCATAAAAACAGTTTTTTAATTCATTTTGATGGCAGCAGCTAAAACAATGGGTGATTAGGGTAAGAAGGGTCATTTAATATGTTCTTGGCCTTTTTGAGGCAACGGGAACGATACAGTACTTCCAGTGAAGGGATAGGGCAGCCAATGATTTTCTGAGCAGTGGTAATGACTCTGTGGGCGCTTTCCTATCCACGGCTGTGCAGCTTGAAACCAAATACAAACACAGTATGACAGTATCAGACTGCTTTCTAAATACTGTAGCATTAATAGACGTCTACCAGCAGCTTCTTAAAAAAAATTGGTTTCCTGAGAAGCTAGGGGTAAAATAGTCTTTGCTGGACCTTCTTGACCAATATTGAAGTGTTAGCATTGCAGATAAGATCTTCCTTAATTGTGAAGCCCAGGAACTTGAAGTCTCAACTCAACACACAATTCCTGCTAATAAACAGAGACTGAATGTCTGTTTTTCTACATCTGTAGTCTCATCCTGGTAGGCGGACTCATTCCTTCCAGAGGTGAGCCCGACCACCGTGGTGTCATTTTTAAACTTAATGATGGCATTGCTGGTGGCTGAGGTTCTGCATTCATGTTTATGCAGCGTAAAGAGCAGAGAGCTCAGTACAGCACAGCCCTGTGGGGAGCCAGTGCTAAAGTGCCCACCCTGACCCTGTACCAGCTTGTGTGGAAGTATAGTATTAAATGCCAAAGAAATATCCACTAACAGCAGTCTAACATTTTAACTCCTCTAGTGGCACATTTCAAATGCTGATGTAATTAAGGGAGCATTAAAGTCTATGGCGTTATATTCATGTCTCAATCCTAAGCGCACAGTTTTGGCATTTTGAGGGCAGACAAAGCATTCTATGATTCTCAAAACAAATATTATAATCTATAATGTTTTAGTGACTTACTATTAGTATATACCAAGGGTTTTGTGGCAATATTGTAACACTGGAAAAAGAGTCGAGCACACACAAAAAAAAGGATGTTCAAAACCAAGCTGTTGAGACACTGCAAGTCTATAGAGTTCTTTGTCTGTGTATGTGCATAGAGTTCAAAATGTCAAAACTGTGCGTTCAGGATTGTGGCATAAATATAATGCCATAGTCCTGCTGTCTACTAATAATTCTGTACAAATGTCTTACAGCTGAGTTAGCATTAGCATCAGGTGGTATGTATCCCATGATCATATATATCCCAGTTAACATGATCACAATAAACTCTTTTGGGAGGTCAAAGGGTCTACATTTAACTGTCACAAACTCCAAGTGCAGGGAGCAGTGCCGTTCTATAGCCTTTGTGTCAGTACACCAGCTATTGTTAAAATATCGATATAAACGCCCTCCTGTGCTCCTACCCGAGTCCCTGCTTCTGTCAAGTCGGTGCAGTGTGTAGCCTGCTAACTCAATAGCTGTGTCCGTCATTATAGGCTGAAGGCAAAAATAGGGATTTTACCTTGGCAAGAAAAATGCCACGGTATGTTGTGGGAGCAGTGAAAATTAGTTGAAACAGCCTGTATTCCTATTTTAAGGAGCTTGTGCCACTAAGCAGAATTTGCACCAAATAAATAACAGCTCAAACATAAATAACATAACATAAAACACAGAACCATAGTGGAACATCTTGAAATTTCATAATTTGTCCTGGCCATCAGAATGCTTATTAGGCAGTTGCCTGTTTATTTTTGAGCATATAAAAATAGAAGGAATTTGCAATGCAACATTTTTGTTAAACCCTTTAAGAATTAAAGCAGAATGTCTAAACTTTAATTGCAAAATGATTACTTAATTTCAGGTCTACTATGGTGGTATAAAGGGGAATTTATTTTTTATTGGTTTATACTATTCTATATAATTTTAATTAATTATTCTATACTTATGGACCTGGCTATGAACTACAGGGCAAGTAAAAGTACAGAGAGAGCTCTAAGGTATTGCAATGTTGAAGAAAGTATTACAGTCTTGGACTATCCGTAATTATATATTGTAATAACCACTTTCATCTGTTAACAGCTTTCATTTTTTTACTTTTCCTTTTATAACATGGTATGTTGATAAACCTGCTGAGATAAAAAGAAAAAAAAATCTGTGAGTCACCGCCATAACCTGCCGAATAATATAAATAAGGAGGAAGGATGCTATCTGCACACAACACACAGCATTTCCATAAAGAAGAAAACAAGGAACAAACATTGAAGCAGGTAAAACACTAAGCTATTTTCTAACTGTTTTTATATACAGCTCTAATCTGAGCAGATGTTAATTAGTGATTTCTAAGGCTGGTAACTCTAAATGATCCTTTTTCACTGCAGCAGTGTTATGTTTTAATCTTGCTTTTCTGGGATGGAGTTCATGAAAGCTAGTTTGATCTTTTTGCTTGATTTTGTTTTTGCAAATGAACTTGATAATACTGTATTTGCAAGAACTATTCCAACAGCTGACCTTTGTGTCTTAAATTAATAACTAATTGTTGTTGTTACCGTTGCTTAATTACTTAATTCCAAATGTGTTATTTCATAGTTTTGAAATTACAAGTATTGTTCGTGAATATAGAAAATATATCACAAAAATAACGTTAAATTAGAAAGTTTAAATTAGAAATGTTTGACTCACAAAACAAAAAATTGTAGATACAAGAAACTTGGCTGATGGTTATGGTTTGTGATTAATACAGACTGATTTACAGGCTGTGATTTACAACTTAATAAAAATGTTTTTATGTATATAAAAAGCTTTTCATACATGTCAAAAAACTGACTTATGTCCAGTGTACTGTATGATGCATCATCTAATCCCTGCTTAGTAAACAAAGCTACATTGTTTTTTTTGCGTAATGTTTTATGCCTAGATTTTTATAAAAATAAAAAAGTTAAAAACTTAAATGTTGGCACCAGTTTGGGTTTTATTGATTATCCAGTTTTTAAATTCATAAAACTCTGTGTGGAACAGCTTAGTCTCTATGTGAGTCTCTATGTAATGTTGCATTACTTTCCTAAATTTAACTGAAACCAACTGCATACTCAGCAACGATAAAATGGTAATGAAAGAAAATTATTATATTTAACTACAAGATGAATAAACAGCCTTTTTTTTCAATAAGAGGTGTAACATGGCTAATGAATAATTGCCTATGCACTAAATAATTTACCTTATTTCTGCACCCTGCAATTTCTTGAAACTTAACACAACCAAAATGGTGAGTAAGCAAGGAATAACGTCGGTATAACTTTTGTGTCTCTGATAAGGCAGAAAAAAAATTGATGTGCAGTTCAGCTTGTTTTTTGTGTGTGTGTGTTTTTTGCAAACTAGTGACATATTTGCATCTATGGCTGCCAATGGAAAGGAGCAATTTAAAGAATCTACAGCAGAGGTGCTGGGTTGTGTGGAGAAATTGTTCTCCTTTGCCTCCACCTTCAACCCTATGTTTGGCACCATCACCAAGCTGGTCAATGTAGTGAGGAAAGGCCTGGCGGGAGATGAAGCCCATAAGCTGTACCAAGATTTCCAGCAGATTAATGCCAAGTTGGAGAGCATCGCTGAGCAGAACAGGCAGCTGCAAAAGGCTATCCTAAAGGGTGAGATTCAGAAAAACTATGGTGACATGGAGAAGAACATTGAGGAACAATACAGCGCCTTCAAGGATTTTGTAAATGATGTTATGAATGAACCGGAAAAAGTTGAGCATCACGAACGCAAGTTTATAGATATCTGTAGAAAACAACAGGGCTCCTTGAATTTGAAAGAGTACTACCGAGCCATTATGGGAGAACAGAATCCTTTCGGGAGGCCACTTTTGGAAGTTTACTTAAAGCACTGTGAAAGGAAAAAGAAGTCTATGGAGGATAGATGCGCTCATTTGGCTTACCTCTTCCACATCGGCCTGATTGCACTGATGGCCTACTGTGTCATCATTAAGGATGATCAGAATGAGTTTAAGAAAGAATGGGGCCAAAAGGTCAGCGACATTCAAGCCAAGATGCAAGAAGCCCTGAGCAAGTGTGACGAGCATGAGTGATGCTAAATTCAAAGAAAATTCTCTTAATTTCTACTAATTGATAATGAAGATAATGATCAACAAAATCACTTCCGATCTATTCTTGAGCAGTTAGACCAGTATTCTCTTTCTATATTGTTTTTCTGTCTTACAACTTAAATTCCAAGCTATTTTCTCTTTAAACAGATCAGGCAACATCTTACATGACTGTATAAATCTAAATGTGTTGCTGCATTTATGGTAAAGCTGTAAATTCTAAATCAACGTATTTGTTTATTATGATAAGTGGTATTCATTTTCCCAGATTTTTAAATAATTTGCTGTTTCATTGTTTTCACAAAAATAAACAATTGCTTTTCCAACAGCAAGAAAAGAGTTTTATTGTATTTATTGTTAAATTGTGAAAAATATAATTGAAGAATCCTATTGATATAGTCATTAGAAATCCCAGGATGTGTTTTTAAGGTCAGGTAGCTCACTTCAGAAATACTCACAGAGCAATATGCAAATTAGTGTTTTTGAAGGAGTAGGTTAGTGACATCTGCAGGATTTACAAAGCATTACATTGAAATGTCAAGCCTGAAAAGCTTTTTCTATAGATTCTCCTCACATGGCACTCACAAGCTGTCATCTTAAAATAGTGCAATGTATAGTTATACACACACTTTTTATACACACTGTTTTCCCTATTTGATGTTTATGGTATATATAAAGAATCTGTACAAAATAGACTAATCTCCTCTTTACCAAATCTCAGATTTTGGGTAGACAGCCTCCTCTAGTGGTGAGTTATGTCGTGTTTCTTTCCACTAATCAGAACAACAATAAAAGAAGAAGTTAATGGTTCTGCAACTGTACAGTTAGAAAGGTGTGTGAACTCACAATCATGAGCACATCCAGGTTATTATCATAATATCAAGTCAACTTCTTGCAATGGTAACACTTTGCTTTTTAACATGTGCGTATAAGTATGGAATAAAAATTTTCTGTGGCCCATTATAAAGGTCTACATGACTCACTGTCACATGCCTGTGTACATGCTTGACCTACGCCACTGCGTCTGCCTCATTTCTCTGTTTAAACATTTACAAGTCTCTTCTGAGTAACATGGAATGGTGTAATTAAGAGCTATTATACTTCAACTCCATTTTCTAAAGTAAAACATTAATGAGTTTGTTAAATGGTTGTCTGTATGACTATTAGAGTCATTCCTGTTATTGTGTACATTTATACAATAAAAACTATCATATTATAATTAGAATGCATTGATACACAGTACACCAGTAACCTGCAGCTGCACTTCTGTCTAAGCTGCTGTTGTGTGAAATAAATGTTCTAAATCTAAACATTATTAGAAATAGAAAACACCATTAAAATCCCAATATGTTACTCTTCAGCATGTTTGGACTACCTTGAGCACATGGACACAGTGTGGTTTAGCATATGAAATAAAAGTACATGTTTTTGACATAACAATACGTTTGCACTGACATAATTTTCTGGGCATCAGCAATCTTTTAAAAACAACCTAACCGCTTTAAAATTATGGTTAAGAGCACTGATTTAGGCTAATTCTCATGCTAACGGCACTTCAGCCATGTTACACCTTCCCGAGCGTTTCTGCTGCCACTTGTAGCTCAAAGAAGGAAGAATACTGGCAACTTTTAAATTAGTACATATATATTTTCTCAGTCAAACTCTCTGTTATACAGTGGCGTGAAATTTTTAACTCTTACTGCATTTATCATAGTGCTTCTAAATTTTTACCTTCTGTGGTGCAATGCTTTAGTGCTTTGTTTTTATTTTCTAAATATAGTATTTCAGGAAATATTTTGCTTCTACGACCTCATGCTAATTAGCTTTAAATTGTCCTTAACCCAGGGAATATGAAAGAAAACTCGGTTTCAGCACATAACACATATGCTTGTAGAGACTGTTTGTTTGTTTTTTTACTCTGAGCAGAGTAGAAACGTATGAAAGAGGCACACTTTACTGGATATTACCCATCCCTTTGCAAGAGGGTAGCCAGGAGGTGGAGTCTATCCAAAGTAGGAGTGCCGGGGCTATAAATGCATGCTGAGCCGCAGGGGCTGGAGATTTTAAACACAGCTGGATTAAACTGAAACGCTGCAGAGGGCGAGGCTCTCTCACTCTGCACATTTCACCAACTAACCGTAAGCCATTTCTTCATCTCAGCTTTTGTTCTTTCCTTTTTTGTGCTTCTTTGTTTTACTTTTGTCTTTATTTACTCAGCTATTTTAAAATCAGGCTATTTGTACATTCAGTATTGTATATGTATATGTCTAATTTGTAAAATATACAGTTAGGAATGTTTTCAAGGCGGCCGGATCTGATGGCCGGATCTTGTTCTTACATAAATATTGACATGTTACTGTAGTAGTAAACAGGGATGTGGTTTTGAAGTTGATTTCGTACCAGAAAATGGAAGTGTGCTGGTATGACAATAAAGCTCCTTGAATCCTTGAAACCAACAGATAAAAGGTGATGGTCTTTGTGCTGACTCATTATAACACTGGCTTCTATTTATTCTTCATTTGAAGCGTTATAAATACTTTCAAATGGAAAACTACACACAACCAGAACCCTAAATAAAATTAATTTTTAAATAAGTTGGCTTTGAAGATATAATTTGTGTGTGTATGTGTAATTATTATACCCTCACCTAAAGGACTATTAGGAACACCATACTAATACAGTGTTTGACCCCCTTTCGCCTTCAGAACTGCCTTAATTCTACGTGGCATTGATTCAACAAGCTGCTTAAAGCATTCTTTAGAAATCTTGGCCCATATTGATGGGATAGCATCTTGCAATTGATGGAGATTTGTGGGATGCACATCCAGGGCACGAAGCTCCCGTTCCACCACAATCCCAAAGATGCTCTATTGGGTTGAGATCTGGTGACTGTGGGGGACATTTTAGTACAGTGTACTCATTGTCATGTTCAAGAAACCAATTTGAAATGATTCGAGCTTTGTGACATTGTGCATTATCCTGCTGGAAGTAGCCATCAGAGGATGGGTACATGGTGGTCATAAAGGGATGGACATGGTCAGAAACAATGCTCAGGTAGCCCGTGGCCAAGAAAACACCCCCCACACCATTACACCACCACCACCAGCCTGCACAGTGGTAACATGGCATGATGGATCCATGTTCTCATTCTGTTCTGTTTATGCCAAATTCTGACTCTAGCATTTAAATGTCTCAACAGAAATCGAGACTCATCAGACCAGGCAACATTTTTCCAGTCTTCAACTGTCCAAATCTGGTGAACTTATGCAAATTGTAGCCTCTTTTCCCTATTTGTAGTGGAGATGAGTGGTACCCAGTGGGGTCTTCTGCTGTTGTAGCCCATCCGCCTCAAGGTTGTGCGTGTTGTGGCTTCACAAATGCTTTGCTGCATACCTCGCTTGTAACGAATAGTTATTTCAGTCAAAGTTGCTCTTCTATCAGCTTGAATCAGTTGGCCCATTCTCCTCTGACCTCTAGCATCAACAAGGCATTTTCGCCCACAGGACTGACGCATACTGGATGTTTTTCCCTTTTCACACCATTCTTTGTAAACCCTAGAAATGGCTGTGCGTGAAAATCCCAGTAACTGAGCAGATTGTGAAATACTCAGACCGGCCCGTCTGACACCAACAACCATGCCACGCTCGAAATTGCTTAAATTACCTTTCTTTCCCATTCTGACATTCAGTTTGGAGTTCAGGAGATTGTCTTGACCAGGACCACACCACTAAATACATTGAAACAACTGCCATGGGATTGGTTGATTAGATAATTGCATTAATGAGAAATTGAACAGGCGTTCCTAATAATCCTTTAGGTAAGTGTAAATTCCTAATATATTATCTTGTTGACGTCACAAGAACTGATTTTCTTTTAATATCTCTTCACCATCTTCTTCCCACCTCACGACTTTTTATATCTTTTAGCGTTTAATACAATTTGATGAGGTTTTCTTCTCCCTGTTTTTATTTATTTTTTGTTTAACTGTTTTATTTTTCCTATTTTATGCAATAAGGTGGATGTTTTATTGTTGTTTATTGTTATATTGTTGCTTATTGTTTTAATGTCTGTTTTTACAGTCTGTTTCTATGTCTGCAGCTATTTTAGGATTGAGTCAAACATGCTTTAAAAATATTTGAAATTTGATTTGACTCGTTATCCAATTTGAAAATTTATGCACTTTTAAATGAAGCCCAAATTCAGATTTGCTAATTCGCTATCAGTACTTGTTTGATAGGGTTTAAAATAGGTAAATGTCATAAAACTTAAACAATAGATACCTCTAGGAACTCACTGGGCACCGGGGGAGGGGGTGGGGGTAAATTAAACATTTGTCATTTTGGTCAAGCATATCTTATATAATACAATGTGTACAGTAAAGATTATATAATTGAATTTCTTTCACTTATTTATTGAATTATGCCACAAACAGATGTTTCAATGTGTAAACTCAAAAATAAATCATAAGACAGAAACAAGGATTTGAGTTGTGGAATGTAAAGAGGCACAGATGGGAAGAAAATGTTAGGCCAAAGTGTGCTGGACACAGGAGGTCTTGTAAGGCCTCCTTTTTGTCTTCTGACTTGGATGTCACTTGCGTGGCTGTACTGTTGGTCCCTGTCGTGGGGTGGGTGATGAGTTTTGTTTTTTTTATATAACCTCTGGTGTATTTTTTATATACCTCTGGCGTATGCTATAGTGAAGTGAGGGCACCCCATTGTCCAATGCCTTGGGCTTGATTAAATAGGCTGCCTTTTTGGCCTTAGGCCTGGGCTGGGTTAAAAGATCTGGTCTGTTGGTCTCTGGCTTGGGTTGATTTTAAGGGCCATCTTTTTGACACCTGGTTTATACACTGGCTATAGCCCCACTTTCTGGCTATAGCCCCAATAAAAAAAAAAATAAAGGTGTGAGGCCCAGCCATGAGCTGGTCTAACAAGGCATATTAATGAAATACAGGTGATTAGGAACATATGGCATGATGGGGGTGACGGGGAATGCAGTTTGATGCTTTTTAGGACTTTAGTTTTAAAACAGTAGTGTCAGATTACTGAGATCACAGAGTGCCTGTCTGTCAATGACTATTAAACAACCTGTGAATGAATCATTTTGTGGTATAGCTTACTTTAGCCAAACAATTACAACACATGGATTATTAGATGGATTCTCACAAAACCTGAGCGGCATATTCATGACTACATTTTGAGACTTGCTTTGGAAACGCCCTAGCAAACAACAAGGATATCACAGCAACTGCAAATTCAAGTCTAACAGTCCCCTGGCATATCATTGATCCACCTAGGAACACCCTAACAATGAGTGAATGACTATTTACTTATTCACTTGTACTGGAATTTTGTCTTGGGTGTCCTCAAAGAAATAGTAATGTTTATACACAGACATAAATATAGATATGGATTTTTTTTTTTTTTTTTGCACAACATTGCATTGTACATATCTGCACTTTATTCCAAACACAATTCATATCTTTTTTTGTCATATATCTTTTACATATTTTATATTAGATTGGATTTTTTTTTTTCTGTCACTGGATAACCATAGAAAGCATTTCAGCATATGTTTTACTGCATGGTTGTGTTTGCGACCAATACAATTTAATTGGTTTTAATTTGATTTGACATTTCCTGCTTGAGCAATGTTTTTAAATGATTTATCTTGCTGTGTTACAGAAAGAACATTTGCTTTGTTTCACAGATTAAAGGCAGGAGCTCTATACTGATCTCCAATATGACTGGTGTGGCAAAGTGGTTTGAAGAAAATAGGGAGAGTATTGAAAAAGGAATGGAGATCCTAGACCAAGGCTGTGAAGTCTTGGCAGCCACTGTTGGCCAGTTTCACCCCATCCTGGAGGCAGTTTTTATGGTTTCAACTGAGCTCCTTAGCAACCCAGAGGGCAATGAGGCTAAGTATCTTGCTGGTCAATTTAAAAGTGTTAACCAGAACTTGGAAAACATTCAGGGTGGTGTTAAAAAAACAGAGCTAGCATTGCGACGATCATTGTTGAACATGCAGAACTTTAGGTTCTACTCACAGATAATGGAACAATATGATATGTTTAACAATATTTTAAAAGCCAAACCAAAGTTTAAGAAGGTTAAGATTGAGGAGTTCCTCATCTTCTTTGATGAATATGAGGGAGACAAGAACCTTGAATGCTTGTACAATGCCATCACTAAGGAGAACACCTCTGGAGAGATGATGCTGGACACGATACTTCTCACTGAGCAGAGGAGCAGGAGGGCAGTGGAGCAATTCTGTGCTAGCATGAAGAAGGTGTTTGTGGTTGGTGTTATAGCATTGATGGGATACACTGCACTAAAGGATGGCACTGTTGGAGAGGATGTGGTGAAGAAATGGCAAGTCCGGATGGAAGATGTGGAGAAGCGCATGAAGGCGGCGGTGGATGAATGTGTAGACAAGTTTGCTGAGCAAGCCAAGACTGATTTAGATCAAATGATCAAGGAGAGGGAGAGCAGTGTCGACCCTGAGTTTCCAAAACTCTTACTGGATTCTCTTGTCAAGAAGTATGACTGGGTCTCTTGGTCAGTAAGGGTCTTTAAAGATGAAGACTTCTGTCTTCTGTCTGTAAATAATGGTGTCAATTATTTTGAGTACTTGTGCAATAATAAAATAAGAATTGTGGTGTCTTTTACTGCTGAACCCAAACCACTCAACAAAAGCATGATAAATGATCAAACAGAGAAGGAAAAAGGTGGTATTCAATCTGTGTTTAAGACTCTATGCGACAGTCATCCCACCTGCCTCGTCCATGCTGTCAGTCCCTCTACCAGAGTGGAGGAAGCCAATAATTTTAACCCAGAGCATGTTTATTTCAGCTCTCACAAAACAGCAAACATTTTTATGCACGCAAAATAATGGAATTTATATTACACTACACACGCTGATGACCAAATCAGCATCTACACCATGTACTCAGTTTAGATTTTTAAGGGTTTTGTAAAATGTTCTTTTCTTTTTTTTTTTAAATAAGTGCTTATAGCAGGGTCTAAGGGTCTAAGGAGTAAAGCTTAACGGGAACACATTAGCCTCTACAGAAGGAAGAATAAACTGAAAAGAAGTTACTGTACATTGAAAATATAATGTTGATGCATTTTATTTACTCCTACATAATGCATATAAATAAACTCAAAGATAAATGTATTTCCATCTCATGACCGGTTATTTCTAATATACAGTACCTAACGCAGAAAGTATTGCCGGACATAATCCAGCCTTTACTATAGACTATCTTAAGATTAGTACTTTACTAGTACTTTTAGTATTATTAAATATAAAGGTAGGTATTACTTACTCACTCACTTATCATCATTACTGCTTAATCCTTTATTCAGGATCATGGTGGTCTGGAGCCTATCCCAGGAGACTTGGGCACGAGGCGGGGTACACCCTGGACAGGGTGCCAATCCATCGCAGGCACACAGACATACACACACTATGGGCAATTTGCAAATACCAATTAACCTAACCTGCATATCTTTGGACTGTGGGAGGAAACTGGAATACCCGGAGGAAACCCACCAAGCACGGGGAGAACATGCAAACTCCATGCACGCAGACACGGGGGTCAAGCCTGGCTGGGAATCTAACCCAGACCCTGGAGGTGCAAAGCAACAGTGCTAACCACTACACCTAGGTGGGTGTAAGTGCTGATGACAAATAATTAGGTTTGACCAATAAAACATTGGGTATTAGTTCCTAATACTTAAATAATGTACATTGATGAGCCATATAAAAAAAAAACAACAGATGATTATTTTGTTAAAATGGCACCAGTTAATGAGTAGGATATATTACTATATACTGTTAAGTATCCTGTTCAATCAGTTCTTTAAGTTGATGTGTTGAAAGTTAAAAAAAAATTAGCAAATTTACAAATTTGAGGGCCAAATTGTGACTGCGTGAGAGCATCTTTAAAAGAAGAGTATACAGTGCTCAGTACCTACTACAAGAAGCTCAAGTTACTACAAATGGTGAACTGGAGACTGGGTAATGAATGCCCAAGGCTCAATGATGAGGATGAGAAGTAATGGTTAGCCTGTCTGGTCCAATCCCACAGAAGAGCGACTGTAGACAAAGATGCAGAAAGGTTCATGCTGGCTCTAATAGAAATGTGCCAGAACACACAGTGCATAATAGCTTACTGTGTATGGAGCTGCGTAACCCATGCTATCTCCTGTCCACCTTTGAAAGACAATAATATGCTGGGAAACCTTGGGCCCTGACATTTCTGTGGAGAAATTGATGTACCACCTGCCTAAACAATTTTGCAGGCACTGTTCCAAGTACACCTCATTTTAGCAAGTATCCCCTAATTAAAGTGGCCTCTTTCTGCAGATTTTAGCTTGAGTAAATGGTTTGAAATATGTGACACAAAGTTAAAGGTGTTAAACAAGTTCCCCAGATCTCAGTTTGATCAAGGATTTGTGGTACTGTATGTGCTGGACAAACAGGTCAAATCCATGGAATCCTCGCCTCACAGCTTACAGGACTTAAAAGATCTCTTTGTAATTTTTTGGTGCCAAATGCCAGAGCACACCTTTAGAGGTCTAGTGGAGTTCATGCCTCAATGGGTAATAGTTGATTCGGCAATATAAAGTGACAAACCGGCCGGTGGTTTTAATGTTATGAAAAAACACTAACTTTTGACTAACTTTTAACAATAATTAAACGTTAAGGCAAAGAGTAATTAATTATTTTAATTTAGTATATTTTTTGTTTTGTTTTTGTAAATTTTTATAATGTGGGAATTTAAATATAACTTAATCCAGGTTATAAAAAGTTCAGGCAGTTAAATGGTCATGCCTGTAGATGGTGATATAAACATAATAATACCACACTGTAACCACTCTGCTGTGAATAGAAGGGAAAGTAATCTTATTCGTATGCCGTTGTTTTAAGATTAACAAAGTGTATGACAAATTTGACAAAATACTCAGTAATTGTAACTGAAATAATATAGAAAACCAGCAGGAAGTGTAATTTGCATACACATATATGTTCATTTGATTTAATTATTACATTTGGTCTGTATTTATGTGTTATTCAAATTTAACTGCTGACCAAAAGAGGCACACAAACATACTTAATTGGAGCCCCTTTATCTTTTATTGTGATGTGCATTTACTATTGTATTGTTCAATAATCTTGTGTAATGCCGCTACATAAATTTTTGCCTCTGGGTGAATAGGGTCAATCTAAACTCATCAGACCACATGATCTAGTCTCATGACCTAGTAGTTTTTTTCTAGTAAGTCCCCATACAGTAAGAAGTTGTTCTGTTTAATCACAATCCTGTGTTCTCTTGACATTTTGTGGAAATGGTCTTACATTCACTGTTAAACTTGGCTCTTATTTCTTTTGTCTGCTTTTTTGCGATATAACTTTACTAAGCATTTAACTGATCCCTTATCACCTAAATTTATGTTTTTCACATTTCTTCTGTGGAGTTGACAATTCAGCACTATCCTTTCAGATTTTAATAACATGTTGAAAAGTTCTTAACCCAATTCTAGTATTTTTAGCACTCTTCTAAGCTGGTTTCTTTGCTCCTTTGATTTAATATTTACAACAATTTTACCCTACTGTAACACAGTAACATCTTTTTCTCAACCAGGGGATACGTCTGACATGGCTGTTTAAAACACGAGAAGCTTCTCACTGCATCAGTTCAGAGTAAAAGAATTCCCCCAGCTGAAACACATTTAAAACCGCACATTAAAATTCCAAATAAGTTTAACATATTTGTTAACTGGGAATCCAGTATGAATTAAACACAGATAAAATATTTAGCAAACGCCGCATATTTGTTTGTTTAATAAAAGTTACATTTTTAGTTTTACTAAAAACTTAGATCTTGCATTTCAGTTATATCTACTAATTTTTATTTCACCATTGTACTGACTTGTTGTACTGTTTTTTTTATTATTATATTTACTGAATTTTATACATCATTGTATTAAATGTAGTTATTGGGTTCTATGTCTACTCAATTTATAATATATATTTACATGATTTTACAACTTTAATATTTACTCTATATAAATGCAAAAATGTTTCACCTTTAAAAAAAAGACTAAACCACATTAGATTTTTTTACAATGTAATTAAGCTACTAAGAACTAATTCTATAGGAAAATGCTCTGAAAGAGAATTGATATAGAACAAAACATCTTTATTAAATAGTATTTATGACACAAAACTTCTCTTCCTTAATATCGTTGAGATAAACAGGTTGGTTTGCTGGTCTATCAGGCCCAGGTGTGTGCGGGAAGGCTGGTGTAGTAGGGTGTGGTGTTGTGTTCATGAATGATGGTGGGTGCTCTTGGGATTGACCAATGCTGCTGTGGGTGGGTGTAAAGTGACGTTGGAATAGTTCCTTCATGAAGGAAAAACCCTCCTGAATTGTGCTGGTAATGTTAGCAATGTTTTCGGAGTTGCGTCTAGAAGAGGCCTCCATCAACTCCAACATCCTCCTCTTTATTTTAAGGTCCTCCTCTGCCATATCGGTGGGGACCTTCGTCTTCAGCCTGTGTCCTCGATGGCTGTTCAACTTTGCCTTAAATAAAGCAGAGAAAATGTGCATTATTACTATGCAAAATAAGTTCAGAAAGCTATGTGTAGTAATATATAGTAATGGACTAATCCAACACACCTACACAAAGAACATGCATCCATCCTAACTATACTGAAATAAAAACTAATTAATTGAATTTACTAAATGTTATGGTACTGTAAGTGGTTGCACAAAATTGATTTTACCTACATATAAACAAATGCATTAATTGAACTACAATTAGTTTACCTCAAAGTTGATTGTGTCATCATATACTACATACAATACTGTATCATATGTAAATGAACTGCATCTATACAGCGCTTTCAACAGACCCATGGCCAACAAAGCGCTTTACATAGTGCCTCACACATTCGTACTCGCTCAAAAACCCGGAGCCAATTTTACCTGGAGCAAATCCCGGCGCTGCTTTACAACCGCAGATGTAAGACGGTTGAAGGATTCAGAGGAGTTTGGAGAATCTGTAGACGAGTCTTCCAGGTCACCCGTCTCGATGCCGGCATCGATGGAGCGTGTAGCAGGCGAACGACCCCAGATCTCCTCGCAAAGCTCATAAAATATAAGTACTACCCGTCCTTGACCACTTCGACAACCTGTGTCCACCGCATTCCTGTATTTCCTCCGTATATTTTTCAACTTTGCGGTTACTTGGGCTTTTGAGGCCATGGTAGCAACGTGAGGGAAATCCTTATTGGTTAGCTCCCTCGGATACCGTGCCTGAAACGCGTCCATTATATCACTATATTTGGAGTGACACGACTCCCAGTTCACGTTTTCTTGGAGCTTAGTGTTCTTGTAGTCGAGTGTGACTCTGAGCAGAAGTTCGACTTCGTCGTCAGTCCACACGAAAGACTCCATTCTTGCTCTTGAAGTTGTTGCCTTCGCCATCTTCGTCTTCTTCATTTTGGTTCGTATACAGCGCGCAAGGTTATGCGCATGCTCAAAGTCTTCTTCTCCGCGTATAGCGTATCTCTATGGCAGTATTACAGCGCCCCATACTGGTCTGGCATATATACTACATCGTTTTCAGTGCTTTCGTGTGTACGCAGATATTTCGTGAGACGACGCCGTGTTCACGAAAAAAAAAGATCGGATAGGGAACGCACCGGCTTCGTGTGGACGGACCCTCAGCGTGGCACGCCCCAATTTTGCTATCCCAGCCGTGCCTTTGTGCATGCTCACATAGGTGTATATCAAAGTTGTTACAGCTGAACTGGGTGGAGACAAACTGTAAAAATGTTTAAACCAGTAATGACGTTTGGTCTAGGCTCCTGATTGGCCCTCTTTTGATTAGGGATGCTCCTGACAGGTTTTTATTTAGACAAAGATATTTTTAAAACGTAGGTTGTGTGGACAGAATTATAATAAAAAAAATAAAAAAAAAATCTCCATTTTTAAAAATACGTGTGAACGTGGCCGTAGACCAGTGGCGGCTGGTGAAAAATTTTCCTGGTGGGGCTGATGTGACAAAATATTTCTTTGCTTAGTCCAATATAAGAATTAAAATTAACAGTCAGACGATGATTACAATTAACAGTAATGATTTAATCTCCTCCTTAAAATCACCAGTTTCACAGATAAAGTAAATGAACAAATTTCCATTGTATAATACGCCATGCATGCTTAAGAGAGTATCAAATACAATAATCAACATCAAAGGGTATGATCAGCTGGATCACCTTTCAAGCAAAGTTGCATCTCAAAGTGGTTCACACAAAGAAAAACAGTTTAAAAAATGCAATTTAACACAACAGTCTAAAACGGGTATATTAATAAGGATCTCACAGAATTTGGTGGAAACTGCTCTTCGCTCGTTAAGTTCGCCATCATTACTCTGATTGACCGCGCCTCTCTCTGATTGGCCGCGCCTCAAAAGAAAAAAAAATTAAATCTCGCGGTATTTTCTGCTGCTTGGGGCAGAATTTCCAGCGCCCCAAGACCATAAAATTCTGAGAAACTGATTGGCTGCACATTTATTAATTTACCCTAGCAACAGTACATGACTGGCTATTTGGCTGCACTCAGGGGCGCTTTTTCTCAGCGCCCCATGACAGAAACGATACAAGTCTGTCTGTGGAAATTCACTGGTGAATGAATGTCACTAGGTGGGAAATGTTGTATATGTTATTCATATCGCATGTAGGCACATACTGGTGGGTAAACCGAATTTAAAAACTTAATTTGTAAAAATATATTTTAAATTTTAAGCCCCTCTTATCAGGGAGGGCGGTGCCCCAGCGCCCCCTATGGGCCGGCCGCCACTGCCGTAGACCTACATTAATTTCTCCTCAGACAGGCATAACTTAGCTCTAAAATCATTATACACTTTATCATTTACCATGTTGCCCGTTCACAGTCACTGTTTGTAAAAAATTCTCAACAAAAGGAGTATACAGCTTTCTTTTTTTCTTTTTTATCATATTAACTGCAATCGAACTGTTTCAGAAACTGGTTATAGCTGCTTATACCCAGACAGCACTCGTGTCTCACCAACGTTGGCCTCAGAGCAGCGTGTCCTTTATAACATCTGACCAGCATTGGCAGATCTTCTGATGTGTTGCACACCTCATCAAATGTCTTAGCTAGCTCAGCTTTGGGCCGGCCCACTACCGGAAGCCACTACCGCACATATCGGTCTGGGTGGGTGCCTAATTAGCTACTTGTAACGCACAAGAGAAGATGCTACTCCCCACACTTGCAACCCATGAGAGGGAAAGATTGCAACTGAGTGATTTTTAGGTTAGCTTTCTTTTGAGCTAGACTGACAAACAATAGCTATTTTGTTAATCCAGTGACAGGTAATAGAGGTGCTATTAAGAGACAACTAGGTGTGTCATAGCACAGGTGAAGAGCACAGATCACCAACTTTCTTTAGCTAGCTATTTTATTTAAAAAGTCATGCCATTAAACATTATAGTCAGCAGTTAACTTTACCTAATCTGGAAAAAGTATCCAGGAAAGATAGAAAATGTGCATAGGACAAACATGGCCTTTCACAGGACAAACAGATTTTATAAATATTCACATTATATATGATGAACGCTCACTAATAACCACTCTGTCTCTCCCCTGATTTCTGAAAAATAAATTTTCCTCCAATTTTTGAATAATTCAAATAGAAAACAAACAACTTCACAACTGTTAAATATCATCATACATTACATATGATGAATTAAGAATGGTATGACCCAGGTTATCATTCTATGTGTATCTGATCTACCAGCCGGAAGTTATGTTTGCGAAAAATCTTGAATTTTTTTTTTTGTTAGAATGGTTTGCCAAATTTGGCATATTTGCTAGTGCTGTATTTGGGTTGTATGCAGCTAAAGAAAAAAGCTGGATAGTTGAGTGAGATTAAATATTAGAAGAATTGTTCCTAGGAAGGACAACCAATGAACCAGAAACAGATTATCTCAAAGTTCTAACACTGCCTACAGAACTGCTGTTAATGGAGATGCTCAGAATTTTGGCAGAATTCTTCCAATAATGTTTATTTTGACATGGGTTAACTTATTAATAGCATGCCATAATAGACAAATATATAAATTAAATCACCAAACTGTTGCCAATATTTTCATGTAACCTGTAGTGGCAGTAAAACGAACAATCATAGTTGATTGACATCATTAATGCGACTTTGATACCGTGCCAAAATGTGCTTGTATACACGGCTGATTCATAAAGACTGCTGCACAGTGGCGGCGACCAGTGGTGTCAAAAGTATTCACATCCATTACTTGAGTAGAAATATAGATACTAGGGTTTAAAAAGACTTCTTTAGAAGTTGAAGTATCAACTCAAGCTACTCAAGTGAAAGTGTAAAAGTACTGGTTTCAAAACTACTTAAAGTATAAAAGTAAAAAAAAACGTAAGGGGGAAAAGGCTTAAGGAAAAAAATTTAGGCTGTGCCACGGGCCTATTAACTGCACTAACACCTCATAAAAAAAAAGAAAAATGTGTTGTTGTTGTTTTGTTGCTGTTTTTTTTACGCCCATAGTGATTTGGGATACTGTATATGGCAAGTGAAAAAGAATGCATTTTAGTACAATGCAAATACATTAAAGAACCATATATGTGTACTACTGAGCATTAACATGTTTTATGGAGAAGAAGATATGATAACTACAGTAGTTGCCTATAAGTATTTTAATCGTGCAAAAAGTCAAACTTCAGAGGCATGTCATCAGTAACCTTTATTGGAATGTAAATTGACATCCAAGCTTAGCTGCAGGAATCTGTAAGGGCAACATACAAGAAAATTAGTGCACCCAGGACAGGCTTAGTAACAATTACCCTTGTATGGTTGTCTACAATAAACATTAGTGCTGTCAGAATAAAAAAAGTATATAAAAAGTGTGTGTGTGTATATAGATATATATAAGGTGCTGTTTCCTTCCTCGCTGGTGATTGGTTGTGACATTTCGCTATCACGGACATCTTCGTCTACTTATTACAACGTTATCAACCAAAAATGCTATTGTGTGCAGATTGTGTGTGACGTGACGTCATGTGAAGGTGCGATGGATCGCGTACCAACCAATAGGGTGTTGGAATGGTATGTTTATACTTCTCACCCAACCACAATCAAATTCCCTCCATCCGGATGGCGCGATTTATTTGGATGTATTTTTTTGTTTGTTTGTGTTTTAAATGACAAGCTGAAATAAAATAGGAGTAACGAGGCTATTTTTAAAATGTAAGGAGTAGAAAGTACAGATAATTGCTTAAAAATGTAAGGAGTATAATAATAATCCATGCTTTACTGGAGTAAAATAATTACTCCAGTAAAGCATGGATACCCAAAGTTTCTATTTAAGTAAGATAATAAAGTATTTGTACTTCGTTACTTGACACCTCTGGCGGCGACTAGCGTCTTGAGCTGAAACAACGCTAAGTGTGAGTTAAAGTTGGTCCAGACCAACCTTACGAACGTGTGACGTTAAGGTACAACTTAAGAACTACTTAGCGATAAGAAGCTTTCGGGAAACCCGGCCCAGATCCTTACTTGTGACCATTTTCAAAAACTGATTGCTTAAATGTTTTTTAATACTGCATATCCCACTCCTTGAAATAATCAATTTTATACACTATAACTGTCATTGATTTAAATGCTATGGCTGGAAAAAAAATACTTATGCACCTATAATCTGTGTTACTTTAGAGACCTTGTTCTGAGCTTTTTATACTTGTGGATGTTGACAATCATTCACCACCAGATGGCGCTCTGGGAACTCCACTAATCTTAGTATTCTGGGCATTTCTACAACAGCAGAAGCCATTTTGAGTAGAAATGTTCAGGAAATGAAGGCTGCATTCCAGCAGTGCACTCTAGCAGAGCCTCAGAGCCTGTTTCCTGACACCATGGAAGTCAGAGGGGTGGAGACAGCATGCCTGAAGTTTTCAGGGGTAAAAATGTTCAGAATTTTTTTACAAAAACAAAACAAATTATGTTATAAACAACAAACAATGGTGTAAACTATAGAAATATAATACTAAAAACACATTTACCTACAGTATGTTTCTTTATATTTTGCTATAGAGCATAAAGAAATATTAATAATTTGCATTTTAAATGATTATTGTTTGAAGCAAGACAGTGTAACGCTTAAAAAAAATGGCCATTTTGGGGGCACATATAAAATCATCTCTGCAAAACGGCTGAAGTTCGCAACTTGAAATTTTTAGGGAAGCAGGATTGGTCAATTCCATATTGCATAAAGTTTGTTTAGTTTCTGTTTTAAGGGTACAACATAGCCACCCTTCTTTTCATAGACTGCCAGGAGGACTTTCTCCATTGTCTTTATCAGTTTCTTGATCTGTTGATGATCAGATTTTGCTGCAGCAGTAGCCCCAGCTTCCCAAATGGCATTTAAAGAGGGTATTTATCCTCCCTAACAGGAAATCTCATGTTTAAGAAGGGCCCACAAGTTCTCAATAGGGTTTAAGTCAGATGGGTATAGGGGTTGTGCCATTATTCTGTCATCTTTCAAGACTTTGTTGGCTATGAATGGAGTACTTGAGTGCATGTGATGGAGAACTGTCCTGCCTAAACAGCACACAAGCTTGAATGATAATTCTTCCTGTACCCCTGTTTTAAAAAAAATAAAAGAAGCTGATTTGGAAGCTGACTTCAAGTCTACCTTCAACCTGAAAAGGGCCAAGTAGCAACTGAGCTATTATAATAGCAGCCCGTAAGAGTGCGTGCTGTGGTACCATGTGTCCATTGGTGATCCAGCCTCGGGCTCGTCCATCTGGTCTATCAAGAGTCGCACTCATTTTATCTGTCTTTAGATATTTCTTGGCCTAGTCTACACGTTTCAACCAGCAAGTCTTGTTCAGTTGTGGTGGTGATTCAGGCTTTCCTCCCTGGACATATCCCCGAGTATCTTGTGCTTCTGGATACCCCAGCTGGGTTACACTGCTGAAATATGGTGGCACTGGACGACAATGGGTTGATGGTAGCGTCACGTTTAATTCTTTCCAAGCCTTTTGCAGGTTATTTATGTATTTTCTTCGCCACACTTTTTTTTCTTGTGATAGTTAACTATTTGCCGACAAAACGTTTGATTGTCTGGTAACCACGCCACAATAGCTTAGCTACTTCATCAATGATGTCTTATCCCCCTGAAAGACATTTTTACATTTTTTGGGGTGTTAAAACTTTAGGTCATACCTCCCCTCATTACACTAATACATATGATCTGGGAATGCTTAAATCCAAACAGCATACAAGTCTATGTAGCATGGAGTTGGAAAATGAGCATGCAAATCACAGTATGGTCAGCGTACCTGCCCACCCCTCTTGTACACACCTTTAAACTAGGGATAAAAAACACATACTGAGCAGAAAAATCCTTTTTTTCTCTTTCCTATTAAAAGTAGGATTAACTAACAAGGTTAATTCGAAAAAGACTAATACGATAGTGTCAACCACTGAAATAAATCGTATAGGAATCTGCTATATTGCTGCATGAATACTTCTGGCCTTTTCTCATAATACTACAAGCATGAGAAGATTGCACATGGCATTGTTTAAGCTGGGTTTGTTTTGTTTCCCCTTTACTTTATTACATTAGTGTGACAGTCATTAGCTCACATTAGTGGTTTGACGCTATACCAGTTTGGCCCGGTATGACATGATGTCATTAGAAACAGATATTTTGTGGTGCAGGGCTTTGTCTTGTCCATATACAGTATGTTTTTTGTTTTTTTGTTTTTTTTAAGGAAAAATATATTTCTATATGATTTTTATTTTTCACCGAGAGTTTTTTGGAGAGTCTGTTTTTCGGCAGTTTCCAAAGGCAAATAATGTAAGAGTTGTAATGTTTTATGTAATTTAGCATGGAAAGATGCCAGGAACTCTGACTTTACATGGCTTGTATGGGTATTATTTTGGCTGATTAATTTCTTGTTGCTTTTTTTCTGTTTCATTCTGTATTCTTTTATAAGTTGCTTGCTTAAAGAAATTTTTCTTCAAATACACAAGGGTACCTGGAACCTAATGTAATAATAATAATAATAATAATAATAATAATCTCCAATCCATGCAAACCAAAGCGCTCAAAAATACTGTATGTACCATTGCAGATTTGCATTTTAGGTTTATAAACCTGAAACTATATATCAGTATGCAACACTTAATAGAGATAAACCCTTGTGAAAAAAGGCTTGAAAATCTTCATAAGGAAACAACTTCTTTTTCCTCCTTCCATGTTCTTACATCAGAGTTTTGTTGAATTCAAAAGTGAATCAACAAAACCCTGACATGTTCTTACGTGTCCGGGTTCTGTTAAATTTAAGAGTAATTCTAGGTTTGACAGGATTCTTAAGAATCCAACTCTGCGACTGTAGGCACACCCTAACACACACACACACACACACACACACACACACACACACACACACACACACGCACACCGTTTTGAATTTAAAGAAGCTGTGCTCTTTCTTCTGCTTTTCTCTCTTTACATGTTTTCTTGGTGAGATCATTTCCACACACAGGTTTTCCAACCACCGCTATGTGAATAAAGCTTAACCCCTCCTCTCCCTTCCTTCCTCTGATCCTCATGTTTTTTTTTTTTTGTTTTTTTTTGCACAGACAGCTCTTCTAAAACTTGAATCCGGGTAAGACTGAGCTATTCTGTGTCCCCATAAAAAATCTCGGATTTCATGAATGGAGTAATCTCGGACAAACAGGATAACGTGACCATTTTTTCAACAAGCCAGTAAGATGTTTGTCCAGTCTCTTACCCATAGCAGGACTGCCTCTGGCATGCCATCTGACCCCTGCAACTAACCCTGTGTGTGGCTGCGTTGTTTATTTTCCACATCTGCGAGTGTCACACCAGCCCACTGCTGGGTTTCTTCTGCTGGCTTTCTGCAGCTGCCTGAATCAGATTAGAAACTGTAATGCATGCCTAAAAAAAAAAAAGCCTTCTATATCATTGTACCCATCACACCCTGCCCTGCACTCAACACTCTCTGGGCACAAGGAAGCCATGTATCAATGCTCTTCTTTGAATCACTTCCTTTTTTAAAAATAAAAAATAAAGGGCAGGAATTGGTATATTGTAAAAATAATAATAATAATAATAATAAATAAATGTATTAAAAAAAAAAAATTTAATCTCCTGGCTTTTCCAGGGTAGACAAGCAGAGCAACAGACTTGCCGAAGATCTGTCTATGGATTAAGTGTTTGTGTAGCTTCTTGTTTGTAACTTGCTCTGGGTGCATGTTATTTTTATGTATGTTATTATGGTGGCACGGTGGCGTCATGGTTAAGGTTGTGGCCTCGAACGTCCAGGGTTCCTTCGAGTCTGTGTGCATTGAGTTCACATGTTCTCCCCGTCCTCTGTGTGTTTCCTACAAGTTGCTCCGGGTCCCTCCCACCGTCCAAAGATTAGGCTAACTGGCGTTTCCAAATTGCCCATAATACACATGTGAAATTTGGAAACGGCAAATTCTCATGTGTGAGTAAGTGTGCACGTGCTTGTGCCCTGCAATAGATTGGCACCATACTCAGGGTGTGCACTACCTCGTGCCCTGAGTCACCTGGGAGAGGCTCCAGGCCCCCTGCGACCCTGCACAGGATATGTGATATAGAGAATGAGTGAGGGTAAGAGGGTATATTGTTATTTTTCTTTATAGACATGCATTCACAGTGAACTCTCCTCTCACTTTGAGATTCAAACCATACCTACAGTATGTAAACACCGTAGAGTGAACAGACTGTGTTAATTTATGAACCTAATTATTTAACAATAGAAAAAAAAAATATGTTAATGATGCGAATGTTGCTGTGATACTGCAACAAGTAATCAATAAGGAACCAAAAAAAATAGAGAGAGAAACCCAGAATTGAATTCCTTTTAGGAAAATCTGAAAAACCTTAAGAATGAAAGGTATTACCTGTGCAGCAATCTTAACAGTGGTGTGTGTGTGTGTGTAAACACACTCTCACACACAGTCAGACCCACACCAAAATTCTTTATATTTTTCTTTTTATTATATTCTTAAAAAAGCACTTTAAATCTAATGAGAGGCTGGAACAGAAGAAGAGCTAACACCACTCAGCTTTTTCCCTTGACTTCCAGAACAGTCACTGTATTAGAAGAGGAAATCATGTAATAACATGGGCTGTGATACATTAAGAAATGTTAAACATATTAATGTTATATTCAGCATATACACATGTGCCGCAATGCATAAGTATTTACTGTAATTTCTACTTTTTTTTATGCATCTATGACTATGTAAAAAGAGCAGAAACAGAACCGGCTAAATTAGTTGTAAAAGACCGTGGGCAGGTACGAACAGAAATAATAGCAGATTAAGCTGGAATAAAAACCGGTTCCACTGTCAGTCAGACCAGTTTAAACTTGAATGAGGAAAGAGGAATTCACACACTATGGTTGTGTTCTTTCTGTCTCTGAGGTTTTTCACTTTCATTGAATCCAGGGTTACATTTAATTGAGTAGAAAAGTATCGCAGTAGATGCCACACCCATTTCAGTTTTAAATCTTAACTCTAATAGAGATACAGTTGGTATAAAACAGGCCTAACTCGGGCTCACACTTAGAAATCTGTAATAATTTACATGATACACAGGTATAAACATCCTGAAGGTCCATGCTGAGATTATTTCCTCTGTTGCAGTAATTCTTATGGCTGATAGATAACTGACTTGTCTTGATTATAATCGAAATGTCTAAATCTGTTTAGACTACTTACCTTTGGTGAAGGCAAATCCATGATCATTACCTTTAGATGACCAAATCCTAGTATCAACAGTTCTTTTTTTTTTTTTTTATTAAAACATGAAAAAAAAAAACATAAGGCATTTTTCTATGCCTATTTTTCTAATAGAATCCTATTATAGTGGTAGTAAACAGGATTGAACTTTTTTTGTGAAAAGAGGGTTATGTAATTCTGTACTGCAGTGCAGTTTTCTAAGAAAATAGCCTGATAAATTGTGTAATCATCTGGAAACCTGCCACAGACTAGAGACTGCTTGCACTTCTTCCCTCAAGGACTCGCGGACAGCCAGCATTCTTTTTTTTTTTTTTTCAAGGGAATTGTTTATTCAGTATGTTACATTAGATTTTTTTTAAAGCATCTGGGCAAATCTGTCCCGCTCCTTAGCAAATTCTGAATGCAGATGTTTTTTTTCTGGCGCGAGTCAAAGAGGGTGTGGCGTTTCATGTGGAGGAGGCGTGCAAGGATTGTGTTTCAGAGCATGGAATTTTCCATTACTGTGTCTCGAGCGTCGTGATGATTTATTGGCATCACTGTGAAGCCATTTGAAAACTGTTTTAGCTCAGAATCTTCCCACAGGCTGAACACTGCTGTCCCTTTTTCCTCTTCTCTGCAGAGTCCTTGCTCTATTTGCTAACAGTCCTCTCTGTACGCATTTCATGGTCTCTTTGTAAAGCTCTTTTCTTCTGGTTTAGAACTGCATTCAGTTCACTAGTTAGTCCGATTTTGTTGTTTAGTGTTGGCTATCTGAATGCAAAAGAAAAATGTTTTGATCACATTTTAGAGTATATATCCATTCACTTTTAAGATTATGCAAATTCCAAAGGAAACTATGGTGTCCCGATTTACAAAACCATGGTCCCACTTAATGTTGCAACATTTTAAAATAACATTAGCATCCTGTATATAAGTGTTAGTTATGGGTGATCCAAATTAATCCCTATTTGAAAATAGTGTTTCAAATATAATACTGTTCCAGGTATATCGAATGAATGTACAGAGCTTTAATAATAAGAGTTTAAATCAACAGATGAACAAAATTGCTGTAGATCAGGGATGTCAGACACTTGTACACAGTACTGTGCAAAAGTCTTAAGGTTTTTATTCATGTTAAATGAAATAAAATGATATAGAATAAATTAAATAAATGGTAAAAAAATTTTATTTACTGGAACAGGATGCAAAGTGCCTAAAGATACAATAAAAAAAATTGTTGTTTATGTAACAACATCATTAGCCATCTCATTTCCCCTCTCATCTGTTCACCAGTATACTAATCACCAGCCTGATCATCTGTCATCATCTACACATGTTTCTCGCTGGTTCATGCCTTATGTTAGATGTTGTTTATATATTGGAAACAAAATAAGGCAAAACATCAAGACACAGTACTGTACATTATTTTTTATAAGGCATATGCTTTAAACTAGGCCCAAGGCTAACTGTTACATATCTCTGAGTAAAAATAATCCCTTCTACTTTTTTAATCAAGGAATTATATATAATCTCAGGAATTAATCACAATAAATGCTTAATTTATGAAAAAACTGATTTTCTTGTAATATTTTGAGTAAGTGAGTTAGCTGAATCAGCTAAATTAGCTAGCAGTCTGGATTTGACAAGCCTGTATGGCTCATTTTAAATATTATTATTTCTTTTTGTAACAATAATACCCTTTTTATGCTGAAAACTGACAGCTAATAATTTAAACCTAAGGCTAGTGAATGACAACTGAACCTACCAGCATAATAATGCATTTTAACACCTTTTTCTGAACAGGAAGGTACCAGCCATGCACCTTATTAAGAAATAAAGGGCAATTATGTATTTTTTGCAAAAAAACAAGTTAATTAGAAACCTATTAAGGGTTTTATTTAATTTGTTTAGTCCAATTGTGTTGAGGGGACTGCCATTACAGGGATCTGCTCCTAAAACCAAATACCAAACACTCGCTCGCCATCTCGTGGACAAAAAAAGTGGAATAGGTGAAATATCTTCAACATTTTACATAAAAAATTGTTAAAAATATAATATTTCTACTAGTGTTGATGCATTCCACCACCTTAGGTTTGTTTCATATGTAATGACGTTCTCGTGCAATTTTTTTCCGCTAAGCTAGCTGTTATGAGCTAGTTTTTTAAACTGTTTCTATGCTTTTATGTATTTCTGATTATTTTGCTTTTTAAAGCTTTGCTCTGCTGTTTTAGGGGCCCAGTAAAGATTGATAAGGCGTATGGCACTTCATGGTGTCACAGGTAAGTCAGTGTTGGGGTTCAGTTTTGTACCTGTATGTTTTCATACGTACAACAGCTGAGTTGTGGATGCTTAACGTTTTGGGATGTTGGTGGTGTGAAAGTGGGAAAGCTTTTTTTTTTTTGTTATTTTGATTTGTTTTAGTGGCTTCTAGGCAGTGTGTGTGTGTGTTTGTGTGTGCGTGTGTATGTGTGCGCGTGCGTGTGTATGTGTGTGTGTGAGAGAGGGAGGGGAAATAGATAAGCCACTTTTAGTTCTCAAATTAAGTTAAGTTGAAAGTTGTCTTGGTGGCTATAAGACTCTGTTCAAAGTAACTGTTAAGATGGTGTGAAGGCACAAATCATTTTGTAATGTTTACCAATAGCAAATGTTACATAGATTTGTATTCAAAACACTGTAGGTTTTCACCAAAATGCCAGTTAGGCCCAGCCCACATAAAAAAGTTATTTTTGAAAATGCATTTTTTACCCTTCTGATAAATATGTTCATTAAATGTTAGTGACTAAATTAAGAGAGGAGAATTCCAACTAAGATTTCCGCACTTCAGTATTTTGGACTGTTTGCATGAGTTCATGACACACAACCCTAATTAAGTTCAGTCCAAATTATGTTTAGAAAAAAAGTAAAATATGTGCAAAGCTTAAATCAATGAACATCATGGTTAGTTTCTGTAAAAATATATAAAGGCCTTTCAAGGCTAACATGCTAATGTGATTCTTTGTAAAGCCTGCAGGTGGCACTAATCTAGCAATGAGAAACATGCAAATTTGCATATTTCTCTGTTGTGAGAGCAAAGACATTTTGAGTGGGCTAATAAATGATATAAAATACTGCAAACATCCAAAGTGAAGCAGTAAAACTGTATGATCCACAATCCTGGATCATTACTCATAAAATACAAATCCATTTGGGGAAAAATATACAGCTTTGCAACATATTTAGCATCACTTTTAACGTTTCTGAATGGTCGCATAACTGGTTGCTGGGTCAAATCTTGCCTCTGGTCTGCGAGCATGGTGTTTGTAGTGTTTTGGTCCTGATCCTGTCCGCATAATTCTGTTAATTTGGATGAAGTAGACCGGATAAGTGCATCTAACCTCCTAGCTGACTTCCCGGTTCTCTAGATAAACATTCAGTTAAAGAGGGGAAAAGTTCCAACTTTCTCTCTAATTGGGTCATGGCCAATTTTCAACGACCAGCCAGCTTTCCTGCCATATAAAATCTACTATCAAAATTGGGTTAAACATGTGCTTTCTTTAAGCTTTTTTGAAGTGCTGCTTACACTGAATCCAAACTACCGCTTTCTTATAATGATATTTTGGAACATGATTAGGCAATCTGTCAGCAGAATCGTTTTGCACTTACTTTATTACTTATAGCCATCGCCTTTATTTCTGCATCATCATTGTAGATCACCTTTTATAATTCGGGAAGAGAAATCCCTTTACAAAAAAAGAGGGCAATGAAATACAAATTACATTTGTAATCAAATATTCGTTGTCACTTAATCGTGAAGCACAGTCAGGTGGATTAAAAAAGTGTGAAATAGCTTCTGTTGTAATAAATTATTATTTTCTCTGATAATTGCTAGTTTATTAACAAAGAAGGTTCAGTAACGTGTCATCTTGTTTCCAATGTACTTCAATGCTATCTGCCCCAGAATAATGGGATTATTATATATAATGGAATTTATAGCAGCAACTAAAACTACTTTCTCTGTTCTGATCATCTTAACCATAACAACCATTCAAGTAAGAGGTTCTTTTGCAAAGAGGCCTACTATCCTAGCATCTGAGGTTGATAATACAGAACTCAAATTCCTCAGGTTCTATTCAATGACGTACACTAAAATCTTGTTAAGTTTTGATCAGTAAGGCTTCCACCCTATGTGCAAGATAATTTCTCTGGAATGTCTCATCCCGACATAGTTTTTCTTTACAAAGCAATTGCTAAGTCACCATTATTGGTAAGATGAAAGGAAACCGGACCAAAAGATGGTCATAAATGGAACTGATGATAGATAATGATTGAATGGTTGAGCAGTGAATGGTTCTTACTTTGTACATACCCCGAAATAAAATTAATGAAAAAGCAAGCAGCAATAATAATAATAATAATAAATTTTATTTGTAAGTGCATATCCAGCCACTTAGGCCTTGTTCACACGGGCGTTAAAATTGAGCGTTTTTCTTGCGTTCATAGCGTCCGGTGATCGCGGATCAGGCGCAAAGTGTTTTCTACACATAGGAGTCAATGAGAGTGTTCACACGGGCTTTGGTGACGTGCGTTTGTCCGGCTGCGCGTTTATACGGCATCAAAAAAACGTTGCATGCAGCTTTTTCTTGGCGTTCAAAACCCAACGTATGCAAGGAAACCGCTTCTAGTGCATTTTCTTCACATTCATTTTACTCTTCGGAGGACCGGATATATCCCATGATCCTACATGCTATACATAGGGAAATGAGGAAAAAGGCAAAATAAAATTAAATAAATGGTTGGCGGAAATTTTTTTGCATTTCTTAATAAACCACAAAAAAACTTCCTTTAATCCGACATTGTGCAGTCAGAGAGTGAACCCGGTAGCGGCGGGCTTTCATATCCATTTCCCGTCACACTGCCCCCACAGGTTAACACACAAACTACAAGGGCTGCAGGCTGACGCTAGACAGAGACAAACGAACGCCGGTGTGGAAGTCAATTGATCGCCACTACAAAACGCAACATAAACGTCTAGGACGTTCAGAGCACGTTCGTTTATCCAAAAACTTAATGCTTGTGTGAACAAGGCCTTAAGGTCACTTTGCAAAATTTAAATAAGCATTAAAGAGCAACAGTAACAACAAACAGGTAATAACTCGTGGTGGTCAAGTGGGCATGAGATGTAGAGAGGAGCCATGTTGTACTATTGCATTCTAGGGGCCATAAATGTCATGCTGCAACTCTGATGCCTTAACTGCTTTGGCTCTTTTTTTTTTTTTTTTTTTTTCTTAACACTGAAGTAAACAGCGCTAACAGCTCTGTGATTCACCACATTTCACCCATTAAACCTGGGTGAAATGACTCTTTTGTTCTTATGGTCTTTTTGACACTTTTTTTTTTGCCAATGTAAGAATATGATTGTAAAGTAGAAGAAATAGTAGTAGTAGTAGTAGAATAGGTAGCTTTGATAAGCTTTTCTGGTGCCAGGAGAGACTCAGTCAAACACACATGTTGTCTGTCAAAGGTCTCTGTTTATTAACAGCAAAAGATAAGGTTTTTATATGCTTGTCCAAACGTCTGTGCCATTGACATATGTTATTACAAAAACAAACTATTGTAAATGTCCTGGTGAGATCCTGAAGAGCAATTTTTATAACAAAAATTCTGTTATCAGTTAACTATGATTTCAACATTTATACAATGGACCCTTAATCAACCAATCAAGAACTGTTCTAACAGTTTATTGTAATTTTGGGCTAGGCCTGGTAATTGCAGTAAGAGCAAATTTTAACACTACAGCATACAAAGAAATTCTATATAATGGTGTGCCACAGTTATACAAATGCGTTTTACTTGAAATCCATATTGGTCAGTTGTCCACATGCCTTTGAATATCCAGAGTTGCATGGAAATAATAAGGGGAAAGCAGATGTTAATATAGCTATAAATATATTTACCTAATAAAAAAGTAGGGAAAATGGGAAAGCTGGTTAGTCCTTTTTATTATTATGTGGGTGTTTATATGAAATTAAAATCAAAATAATACATTCATTTTAAAAACTCAAAAATATTTGTAATGCTCATGCCTCTTGCACAACCCTGCCTGCGCAATAACCCTGAGATCTTCCTTGATATAAGTTGTCAGTCTTTTACTGTTTTTTATGTTTATGTTTTAAATTAAACCTACTGCTTACATGCATAAACTATCAGTCAAAAGGCTAAATGCACCCTCTAATTCCATGGTCTTTCCTGATTTTAATACTGTGGCGTGGGCGGGGCGGGGCGGCGGCTGACGACCAGCATGCCTTGCGGAAACGTCGGTGTGTTCACCGTGATGGGGAAAGGTGTTTTGGTTAGTGGCTTCGGCCCTGTTGTGTTTGAGGGGGTGTGTGACGTGTGAAATGTGCTCCAGTTCAAGCTAGTGCTGAATTGGATGTAGGCTCCTGAGTGAAGGTGCTGCTCATGCCATACCTGCTGTGTGCTAAATAAAGTACTCCCAGCCATTGCATTGGGCAGCAAATAAGCTCACTTGTCTCTCCACCATCCTTTCCGGCGTAAAAACGCTACAATACTATGTTGGACAACAATGCTGAAGTCATTCAAAATATGCAATAATCTCCTTTGAACAGTTAATATTGAGATATAAAGTGGGGGGAAATAAGTATTTGATCCCCTACAGATTTTCTAAGTTTGCCCACTTACAAAGAAATGAAGGGTCTATATTTTTTTTATCATAGTTTTTTTTGTAAAGGATTGAAACAATATCAACCAAAAATTCAGAAAAAGCACAGGATACAAATGTTATGAATTATGTTGCATTTCAATGAGGAAAATAAGTATTTGATCCTCAAGCAAAACATGACTTAGTACTTGGTAGAGAAACCCTTGCTGGAAAGCACAGTGGGAAGACGTAGTTGTAGATTTTCTCTAAATGTTTAAGGTTTCTTGCCTGTTGGTTGGCAACTCGAAGCTACGGCTATCTCTGTGAATTTTCTATTGGATTAAGGTCTGAAGACTGGCTAGACCACTCCATGACCTTAATGTGCTCATTCTTGAGCCATTCCTTTTTTGCCTTGGCAGTATGTTTGGGGTCATTTTCATGCTGGACGACCCAACCACAACCCATCTTCAGGAGGTTCTCATCCAAAATTTTACAACACATGGCCTCATCCATTGGCCCCTCAGTCAACCTGTACCTTAAGCAGATAAACAGCCCCAAAGCATAATGTTTCCACCTCCGTGCTTGACTGTAGGGACTGTGGTGTTCCTAGTGTCATAGTCAGCATTTTTCTTCGTCGAGTTGATGACAATTATTTTCTTTTCTTTTCTAGAAAAAAAAAAAATTAATTAATTTTTTTTTTTTGTGAAGCTGCTTTGAGACAATGACCATTGTTAAAAGCGCTATATAAATAAAATTGAATTGAATTGAATTGACAACGAGCTCAATTTTGGTCTCATCTGACCACAGCAGTTTATCCCAACCTTTTTCTGTTCATTGGCAAACCTCAGACTGGTCTGTACAGTACATGTGTCTTCTCGAGGAGGTGAAGCCTTGCTGCGCTGAAGGATTTCAATCCATGCAGGCGTACTGTGTTACCAATGGTTTGTTTGGTGACTGTGCTCCCAACTGCCTTGAGATCATTCACAAGCTCCTCCCATGTAGTCCTGGGCTCGTCCCTCATTTTTCTCATGATTATTCTTACTCCATGAGGTGAAATCTTGCATATAGGGCCATTAGTGGTTACTTTGTATTTTTTCCATTTGTAAATAATCGCTCCAGCAGTTGTCTCCTTCTCACCAAGCTTCTAGCTGATGGTCTTGTAGGCCATTCCAGCCTTGTGCAGGTCTAAAATCTTGTTCCTGACTTGCTTTGACAGCTCTTAGGTCTTGCCGATGGTGGTGAGGTTTGAATGGAAGATAGAGATTTTGTGGACAGGTGGCTTTTATACACATACCACATTGTTGTTAGGATCACCTTCTTAAATTGATATGTGTACCACAAGAGCAAGTCTGTGAGAGGAAGAATTATTATTGGTTGGTAGGGGATCAAATACTTATTTTCCTTATTGAAATGCAACTTGATTCATAACATTTGTATCATGTGCTTTTTCTAGATTTTTGGTTGATATTCAGTCTCAACCCTTAATCATAGACCTATAATAGAAATTATAGACCCTTCGTTTCTTCGTAAGTGGGCAAACTTAGAAAATCTGTAGGGGATCAAATACTTATTTGCCCCACTGTAAATTTACTACCCATGCACTGTAAAGCCTTCATAATGGTTCTAATTTGAGGTGTTGTTAATTAGTGTCTCTGCAGCAGAGGAAAGTTTTTGGTTTTACTTTCCTTGTGATGAATTTGATGAGAGCCAGTTTCATCATGGTGCTTGATGGGTTCAGAAATTGCACTTGAAAATACTGTTCTTGCAAGAACTGTTCTAAAAGAGCTGACCTTCATTTCTTAAGATAACAACTGACTATTGTTGTTGCTGTAGTTATTATTGTGGTTACTTACTTAACTAATTCCGTATGAGTTATTTTAATGTTTTTAAAATCTCCAGTATTGTTCTTGAATGTAGAAAATAAATCCAAACTTGTGTCCAAACTTTTGCCTGGTGTGTCCAAACTTTTGAATGGTTTTGTACATATTGCTGCTGGTCTTTAAACTCTACTCTCCATCATAGGTTTTTCCCCTTGCAGCACAAAAAAATACCAATAAATTAACTTGATAATGAGCCACAGGCGAAAAGTAATTAAATGTTACCTGCTGGCTTTACCTTCCCCTTGTTCCAACAGGGCTTGACCATGCCCTGTTGCCACATACTCCCACAGCATGACTCAGGCCGTGGACTCCCACAGCTTGATTCCAGCTTTAAATTGAATGGCTTGTGACATACAAAAAGTTAGGTACAATCCTTCCATAGTAGCTATCCAGCCCCTGGAACTCCCTTACCTTCTTCCTAGCCTTGGGTCTAAGGTAGGTATAATTATTGCAGTCTTATCAATTTGGCGATGCACCTGCCAACGACTTTTTGGTTTGCAGCTAGCCCGAATTATTCCTGAACCACCCACAAATGTTGCATATGCTTTAGCAGCATATGCAATAATGATAAGCAGTTCATTAATACGAGGCACTGGGTGTCAGATTAGAATACCAATTTGACATTCCTTTAGTCCACACAGAATCATATCAAACCATCAGCCTGGGACTCCAAGACTGTTGGGCTGCTCTAATCATAAGTTCATCCTGAGCCACAATTTTTTTTTCAGCCAATCTTTATGGAGGAGTTTCAATCTGGCGCACTATGAGGTTAGTTTGACTGGGATAGTGAGAAGTGGTCTCCACTGGGGACCACAGAGATTTGGAGATCTTTTTATACTTCTCTCCAGTCCCAGCATTTCTTAGTTCCCAAACACCTTAGTTAAACGTGCCCCTATTATAGAGCTTGGATTGATGTTTCTGTGCCTATAGCAAATTCTACAGGTCAATGACATTTTTAAATAAGTTTTTTGCTGTTAAAAGGTTATGTTCTGTTACCATGACTAAGTTGTCCCTGGGCTTATACCTGTACATTTAATTCAAATTAGTAGAATCTAGTGTAGCGTGTGGTACCTCTTATGGTACTTTTTACAGGGGCTTGAGACATTTATTGTAACTCTATAGAATGTTATGATCAAATTTGTTTTTAAGTGTTTGGTTAAATAGTTCGACCAGTACATCTGTCTGTGACTTGTAAAACTGGTGTAAATTGAATTAAATGCCAGTAACTCGGTTCATGCAGCACATTTAAACTCAGCACATAAATATGGTGGCCTGATCAGTCTCTTTCGGGATTCAGCAAGATTGTTTCTTAAGTGCCCTGCCATTGAATTATGGTGAGCCACCCAAAATCTCATTTTACCCTCTGCTCTTCAGGACCAACAATTGTCACTTGCACTTTTGTTTAAATGTTATGCTTCTATCATGTCATGAATTTTAATCATGGCAAAGTACTGTCAAGTATGACAGTAGATCATGCTTGCTGACCATCGACTGCTCCCACTTGGTTAAAAGCATGCATTAGGGTTTTTTTCACTCAATTCCTCTATGAGAAAATGCCCAAAAAGATAAATCCCAAAGACAGAAGAGGGGTTGAGCAGTGTCCATGATGCAGAGCTCACATTCACAGGCTTGGGACAGCCTCCCCAAGCAATGTTGTAGCTTTCTGACATCGTTACTTGCTATTGCAAGACCCATTTACACACAAACAGAATAGGAGAGTAAAACCCAGTCAATCCAACCCCGGCTCAATGGATGGGTTAGGGAATAAGCACTGCCCCTAAATGTAATGCTGATGAAAGTGATTTTTGTGGACACACATGTGACCACACCTCACATTCACCATTTGTGCATTCCCCAAGGTCCTGCACCGAGTCAAGCTTTGATGGATAGAAATCTGATTACACCCCAAATTCAAAATCTAATATGCATCCCTTTGAGAACTCCCATCACATGGTATGTTCCTGCTTAAGGGGAGATTTGTGTGGCATATCATTTGAATCAGTGTCCTCATTTCCCTAATAGCCCACTTGTCCCTTAAATCCCCAGCATCAAACAACAACATTCATGTCCAGGCCTTGTTTCTCGATCACAATGGGCATGTACCTCTATATAGATTTAGAGGTAGGAATCAGTTGAGGCACTGAAGCAGAGGATGCTCATAATTGGGAAGGTTTTAAGGACACAGTTTCAAAGCAATAGGCCCTCATTACCGCAGTATGGGTTTGGGGGAAGGGATGGGTATAGAAAAAAGGGAGGGAGAAGAGGAGGGGGATTTGCTTTTCCCCCAACCATGTGGTTACATGAGCCTTGGCCAACTGTATCATTGCTGTGATTTGGTGGCACTGGACCCATTATGCCATCATTTGTTAAAGGTAGGTGATGAATTGCTCAAGTACCATGAGGTTTATTTATGTCCTTAGCGTCATTCTAGGCATGAGATTGACGCCCATATGTCAGTGTACTGCAGCATGTTGGCAGTCAGAAGTTGATGGAAAGCAAGCTGGGCTTAGCTGGTCAGGAGCATCACATGGTGGGCGACCTACTGAGAGACAGAGTATCCACTTGAACGGCTCCATCAAAGGGACAGTTTTGCTCAAGAATGCATCCCAGTTCACCAAAATCACCTGTGCAAACCACCTTTTTTCATCATGTAGAGCACAGGTGGCCAAATTGTAGATAGAGTTTTCCTACATGTTTTTGCATCTGACCAGTTTCTAACTTCATAGAACTCCACACTTAAACTCCAGGTGTGGTAGTATACAGCTAACGATTACCCAAAGACAAAAAAAAATAGTTTTGGAAAAAACTCAGGGTAAAATGAGTAACATGATTAGACCAATGTTGTAACATTCAACATTGGTCTAATCGAGGACTCTCATATTGATTAGCCTTAGTATGAAGTAATTCCGTTTTCAGGCCACTCTTACATTCTCTTGATTTCTCTCTCCCCCCTTTTTTACAGACTGATATGTCAAACAGGAAGCTGGGAACCATGTTGTCCCAGGTTGTGGAGAGGGAGGAGAGCGCTGTGATGTACATCAGTAGAAAATTCTGTTTGCAGGAGAATAAGTCCAGCAGTTCCATGTTGGTATGAGCCTTCACACTCCACTTTAATGGCTCCATAAATAATGTTAAACAGTTCTTGGTCCATAGACCATGCGCTATCATGACTATAACCTATTTCTCTCCCTGCAGAGAGGTTTGGGGGATGGGGTAGAGAAGCGAGCTGAATGCCTCACTGAATGGTGTTGGGGGGGTGGAGGCATGTAGCAGTGAGGGCAAGATCTGGTGCTGGTCTTAGAGGGATGCAAGTACCGTAAGTACAGGAGAGGTACAGTAAGTGATCAAGGATTTACACCTGCATTAAATGTCACTAAATATTGTTCTGATTTCCTGAGAGAAAGAAAGAAAAATGAATACAGAGAGCAATGTGTGCCCATATGTGCAAGCCACTGGAAAGTGAAATCAATAAAGGGAAAAGCTTCCCGTTAACTCCGCCTCTGCCTGCCCTTCCCAAAACCTTATTACAGCCTGCGTTGTTTTTCAGCAAACGATGCCCTTCTTTACTTGCATCATCTCCTCTTTGGACCACATATTGATAGTTCCCAAAAATTATCTTCCTTTAATTTTTATAATTCATTGTTGCTATCAAATTGCTTATCAGTTCCTTGTCAAATTGTTTTTGAGCATGTAAAAAGAGAAGGATTTTGTGATACAATGTTTTGTTAAAAACCTTTAATTAAAGCAAAAGGTCTACCCTTCAACTGCAGCTTGATTGCTTCATTTCAGGTCGAGTGTAGCCGTATACAAAGAAAAATTTAGAGATTACGACACTGTCCGAATACTTAAGGACCCGACTATAAATTACTTGGCAAAGAAAAGCACAGACATGGCTATAGGGTACTGCATGGATGTACAGCCATATTACATATGGGTAATACCCATTTTTATTTGTTGTTAGCTTTAATATTTTCACTTCTCCTATTGTAAAATGGTGGGTTGATAAATCTGCTGATGTATGCATATGTTTCATCACTGTATTTGAACTGAACAGCTTCAAGGCATTGTTTTCAGAAGCCAGGAACAGAAATCACCGAAGCACTCCCCCTTGAAAAAAAGACAAACAATGAGTGGCTCTCAGATGTGAGTCACTCCCATAGCCTGCCCATACTGCAGAGTGGTAAGGACACTATCTCCAGCCTGGAGTTAATATACTAGCTACCTGCACCCAGCAAACAGCATTGTCATAAGGAAGGAAACAGGAATAAATACTAAAGCAGGTAAGAGACACAGTCCATTTTCTTGCTGTTTACTGTATACCTTGTATAATTTTGTACTGAAATTGTCTGATGTGGTTTAGAGTGTCGTTGCTTGGGTTGCTTTCATGTTAACCTCACCAGTTTAGCCTGACAATGGGTAGTACATTAGTATTAGATTCAGTCTCTATATTGTATGGTACCAAGTACAGTTTATTTTGGCTATGGACAGTTTTTTTTTTATGTCTGACTCACAATTAAAAAAAATAGGTACAAGAAGCTCAGCTGAAGGTCATGGTCTGGGATTAACGGGATAAGATTCACAGGGTGTTTTAATTTGCAGTTTAATTAAATAATTCTTTTATATGACATTAAAATAAGCTTTTTATATACATCAAGAAACTAATGACTTGTGTCCAATGGACTGCATGATGCACTGTTTAATCCCTGCTTATTAAAGAAAGCCAGATTGGTTTTCCTAATGTTTTAACCATAGATTTTTAACTAAAACCACAACCAGTACTAAAATGTTGCCACCAGTTTGGATTTTATTGATTTTCCAAGATCGATATTCATAGAATGCTCCGTGGAACATTTTTTTCACGATGTGAGTCTCTATCTTATGTTACATCGCCCTCCTCAGTTGTTAAATATTAAACAGTAACCTACTGTGTACTGAACAACAATTATAAGATAATGAAAGAAAATGCTTATGTTCAAGCATAGGATGAATAAACTGGACAGCCACAAAATGTGTAACATATATAGTGAATAATTGCCTATGCACTGGACAATGAACATAGTGTTATTACATTTACCTTGCATCCTGTGATTTAAAAAAAATAAAAAATTCTTTAAACACTACCAAAAAAGTGCTAAAGTAAACAATGGTAATTTAAGAAACCACAATAAAACACTCCAGTCTCGGCTATAATTTCCTCCCGTTACTGGGAGTTGTACCCACAAGGATTTCTGCAGTAGCATTCCCAGGATTAAGCTGGATGTAACTGGAGCTCGTGTTGTGTGGGGCTGATATGGCAGAAAGCAATTCCTGTGCAGTTCAGATTTGATTCTTTAATAAAAATGTCCTTATTTTTTCCATAAACAGTGACATTTCTGCATCCATGGCAGAGAAGGAGCAAATCAAGCAGACTGCAGTCATAGTGCTGGGTTGCTTGGAGAAAGTGTCCTCCTTTGCCTCTTCCTTCAACCCTCTGTTTGGCATTGTCACCACGTTGGTTGGTGTGGTGAGAAAAGGCCTGGAGGATGATGAAGTCAACGAGCTGGACAAGGACTTTCAGCAGATTCATGACAAATTGAAGAGAATGTCTGAGCAGAACAAAGAGCTCCTGGATCAGATTCAGATTATGGAGATTAAGAAAAACTATGGTGACCTGGAAAAGAACATAGAGGAACAATACAGAGCCTTCAAGAAAATGGTGGACGGAGTCAGTAAGGACCCGGAAAAAGGTGAACGTTACAGGGGGGATTTCAAGAAAACCTATAGAAAACAAAAGGGCCGTCTGAATTTGAATGAGTACTACAGAGCCATCACCGAAGACCATGGCCCTTTCGGGAGGCCATTGCTGAAAGATTATCTAGAGCACTGCAACGGGAATAGGAAGATTATGGAGGCTAGATGTGCTCATTTGGCCTACCTCTTCCACATTGGCCTCATTGCACTGATGGCCTACTATGTCGTCACTGAGGATGATGAGGATGAGTTCAGGGAAGAATGGGGCCAAAAAGTCATCGTCATTCAAACCAAGATGCAAGAAGCCCTGGACAAATGTACTGAGGAAGAATGATTCCAAATTCAAAGAAAGTTTGCAGCTGTCTTAATTTCTATTGATTAATAATGGAGCCAATGATAAACAAAATCAGTGCAATTTATTTTTGAGCAGTGAGAACACTAATCTCTTTCTGTATTGTTTTTATTCCCTAGGACCTTGTATTCCAATCCTTTTTCTCTTTAAGCAGATTATGCAACATCGTATATGACTATAAATCTAAACGTGTTGTTGAATGTATAGTAAAGCTGTATATTGTAAATCAAATTATGTGTTTATTATAATCAGTGTTTTTCATTGTGGCAGATTTTTGAATGATGGGCCATACTGTTTCATTGCTTTCACAAAAATAAATATTTGGCTTTTCCAAACAAAAGAGTTTTATTTTATTTGTAAAAAAACAGAACATTCAACAGTTCTATAAATATAGTCATTGTAAAATCTCAGGATGTGTTTTTAAGGTCAGGTAGCTCACTCCAAGATGGATGATCAGATACTCGTCACACAACATTATGCAAATTAATGCGATTTGCAGCAGTAGGTTAGTGACATCTGCAGGACTTACAAAGCATTACATTGACATGTCAAGCCTGGAAAGCTTTTTCGATACAATATCCTCATTTGGCACTCACAAGCTGTTGCCATGAGACTTAAAACAGCGCATTGCATAGTTATTTACACACTCGAGCACTTCCCTCAGTTTATATGATGTTTGTGGTACATGTTAAGAACCTATACGAAATACCCCATAGTTCTCAGCCTAGTCCCTGCTTTACCAGTCACTGATTGTTGGTAGACAGCCTCCTCTAGTGGTTCTAGTTCTGCAATGTTCCTTTCATCAACCACAGCAAAAGTTAAAGGTTCTGCAGCTTCACTGCTAGAAGGGTATGTGAATGCATTATGATGAGCAAGGCCGTGTTATTACCATATTATTAAGGCAACTTCTTTCATTGGTTGCGCTTTGCTTTCAAACATGTAATATGTGCTATAATTTTAGTAAAGTGTAAACTATTATGTTAATGTAAAGTATGTCATATATCATCATAGTAAAAAAAATATATTGTGGTTTGTTTGTTAAATCATATTTTTTAAATGTAATTTTAAAACCAGCTATTATTAAGGTTTTCATTACACACTGTCAGAAGGCCCAGCAGTGGCAACTTGATGGTGTTGGGGTTTGAACCTGGAACCTTCCTACTAGTAGTCTAATGCATTAACACTGAACTACCCCTGCCTTATTCTATTTATCTAAAAGAATCACCAGCCTCTTCTGGGTAGCACCAAATAGTGTGATTATGGGTTATAACACTTCCACAGCTGCACTGTATGCTCTAAAGGAAAACATTAATGAGTTTGTTGTTCTTCATTCATTCCCATTACTGTGTACATTAGGATTATAAAAGTGATAACATATTAGAAAGAGCGCGGTAATATACAGTAAACCTGCAATTTTTTTCACCTGCACTTCTGTCTAAAATGAATTGACCTAAAATGTAATGTTTTTATAAATCTTCAGACATGAATCTAAATATTTTACTCCTCACCATTTCTCCCCTTTTTGATCAATTCCTAACTAATGTTCTTCTCAGGATGCACATGGACTAGGTGTGGTTTAGCATACAAAATTAAAATGAAATATATTTGACATAATAAGATAAAAAAAAAAATTGCAAACCTTTGGAAGTGATGGTTAAGATAACTGAGCGCATTGATAGAAAAGGCCTCAGGCTAATTTCCATGATAATGGCACTTCAGTCAAGTGACACCCTCCGAAGCTACTCCGCTGTCACATGTAGACCATATATACATAGACACATGTAGAAATGTATTACTAATTACCTAATAGTTTATTTAATTCACACAAACAAAATGCCATATAATGGCATAAAATATTTTGCACTCTTATTCATCATCATATCGCTTCTAAATTCTTACATTCTATAATGCATTGCTTTGGTGCCATTGTATATTTCTGAGTTTATCAGGAAATATTTAGCTTTTAAGATCTTATAGGTTTTAATTAATAGTATATTCAACCCAGGGTATACCTAAGAAAACTGGGCTTCAATACATAACATACCTACTTGTCTGGCTCAACCTTTTTAACAATTAGGGTGAACTTAACACACATGAATACCGAAGAATACTGTTCTGTAAAACAGGTTTCTGTTATTGTAGATACTTGTTTTCTTTCTTCTTTTTTATGAGTTGGGGGAGGAGAGCAGAGTAGAAGCATATAAAACAGGCGGAGTTTCCTGGATATTACCCATCCCTTTGTGAGAGGCTTCCCAGGAACGCTCAGAGGAGGTGGAGTCCATCCAAAGTGGGAGTGCCGTGAGAAGTGAGGCTATAAATACATGCTGCGTCACAGAGGCTGCAGCTCTTCAACACAGCTGGAATACACTGAAACACTGCAGAGGGCGAGGCTCTCTCACTCTTCACATTTTACCAACTGACTGTAAGCCATTTCCTCATCTCAGTTTGTTGCTTTAATTTTGCTCTCCTTTGTTTTCTTCTCATCTTTATTAAATCAAGCTATTTGAAAAGATCAAAAGGTAAATTCAATAAACACTCTCATTAAAAAAGATCTTTGCAGTTATCTGTATCTATCTTGTATACAAATTTGATTGTAGCTGCTAATGTATCTAGTTTGTGATATATAAAGTAAGGAAAGTTTTCAAGATGGCCGGAGCTTGTCCTTATATAAATATTGACATGTTACTGTGGTAGTAACCAAGGATGTGGTTTTGACATTGAAAAGAAAAGACCTAAAGATAAAAGCCTGGTCTTCGTGCGGACACTAAAATGCTAAAAGTGGCTTTTCTTTATACGAAGCTTTAAAAGACACTGAAATGGGAAACTGAACATGACCAGAAGGCTAATTAAAATGCATTTTAAATAGGTTGGCTTTAAAGATATACATTTGTGTATGTGTTAATAATCTACCTTTTTTGTTTAGTCACAAATGATTATGAATTCCTAATATTTTATCACCTTGGCTTGACAAGGCCAACATCCTGTTCATCTTACTCTTGTTATTCTATTTGCAACTTTATGCCTTTTTCATTTAGATCAGCTATGTAGTTAACAGCAGTCATTTGATCATTTGATATGTTTCCAATCAGTAAATGTTATGAAACTTGAACAATAGGTACCTCTGGGGGGGGGGGGGGGGGGGGGGGGGGGATGGGGGGGGGGGAGACGCTGGTCGTCTATTATACCTTCCCCATTTAGTAAAGCATATCTTGTTTAAAATAAAGTGTACAGTGAATTTCATGCATTTATTTATTGGCCTATGCCACAAAAATCTTATAGCCACACCCATGCAAATTTATTACATTTTGCATCATTGTCAGAAAGATTTCTGATGAAGGCAGAGGAAAGTGCACATTATATTTCAGTATGTGAATGCTGGGGCTGATAACGCAGCAAGCATAACAAGGAGACAGAATGATGTCATCGATGGAGTAGAAAGGTTGCACAATGTCTGAAGTGGAGTTGAATGCTGTAGCGATGTCCGAGGCAGAGCAGGGAAACTAAAAGGCATCCATGGTGAGAGAGTGGGCCAAAATGGCATCCTTAGGTGGCAAGGTGAGAAGGACAAAGACGTCCTTGCCGAAGTTAATAGGGCCATCCTGTTGAGCCCTGGTTTGTGTTTCTGTTCATGTTTTTCTGCATAGACAGGGAAAACACACTGGCTATAGCTACTCCCCTTTATTTAAAAAAAAAAAAAAGAAGAAAAAGAAAAAGCTGGTCTATGGGGGCCTTCAACTAGTCGAGACATTTCTGCTTCTGCCAAGTCTGCCTGTTTACGCTTACATGCACAGGAACAGACTTGTTGCATCCGTTTTTACGTTTTTAGGTGTGGAAGGTGGATTTAAGTGCAGATTATATTTCATATGTGTGAAGCTTAAAGAAAGAAAAATAAATAAATAATAAAAAAAAAAAACTTAAGTATAGGTTGCGGTCAAAAGCATGAGCATACAGAATAGTAAAATATAGAACAAGATCAAGACAAACATGATATGCTAGTCCACACGTGCTGTACCAGACCATACTGATAATAGTAACGAGATACAGGTGATTACAGACATGTGATTTGGTCGGAGTGAGGGGAAATGTAGTTTGGTGCTTTCGCAGTGCTACCATGGCAATAATATGCAAAGCAAACTGTTCTTAGGATTTTAGTTTCAAAACAGTAGTGTCAAATTACTGCTGAGTGCCTGTCTGTCAATAACTATGAAGCAGGTTTATATTTGCAAAGAATTTTGCCCCTACCGCTGAATGAATCATTGTGTAGCAGAGCTTAGTTTAGCCAAACAGTTACAACACATGGAATATTAGATGGATTCTTTAAAAAAAAAAAAAAAAAAAAAACGAAAGGCATATTCAGGACTACATTTTGAGTCTTGCTTAGGAAACGCCCTAGCAAACAACGATCATATCATAGCAACTACCTAACCAACAGCCACCTGGAATACCATAGCTTCCACCTAGCAACACCCTAGCAATGAGTGAATGACTACTTACTTTGGAATTTTGTCTTGGGGTTCCACAGAACTAGTAATATTTATATATTTATGTATAAAAACGCCATACCTGTTTACATGCACAACATATCCTACGCACCTCATTTGGATGTTGCACAGCACTGCATTGCACATATCTCTATTTTATTATAGATAAAATATATAATATATTATAATATATTAGATGAAGTCTTTTTTAATGAAAAAGTAATTCAGTTTTTAGGTAAATACTGTTTCATATTACTGGACAGCTATAAGAGTGCAGAATGTACTGCATATGGTTATTTTTGTGACTAATAAAATTATTATTATTTTATTTATCTCCAATTTGATATGGCCTGCCTGAGAAAAGCTTTTTAAAATGATTTATCTTGCTGTGTTACAGAAAGAACATTTGCCTTCCTCAACGGATTAAAGACAGGATCTCTTACCTGACGTCCAATATGACTGGGGTGAAAGAGTGGTTTGAAGAAAATAGGGACAGTATTGAAAAGGGAATGGAGATCCTGGGCCAAGGCTGTGAGGTCCTGGCAGCCACTGTTGGCCAGTTCCATCCCATCCTGGAGGCAGTTTTTATGGTTTCAGCTGAGCTCCTTAGCAACCCAGAGGGCAGTGAGGCTAAGTATCTCGCTGAGCAGTTTGAAAATGTCAACCGGAACTTGGAAAAGATGCAGGGTGATATGAAGAAAACAGAGCTCGCATTGCAACGATCATCGTTGAACATGGAGAACTTTAACTTCTACTCACAGATAAACGAACAGTATAAAATGTTTAATTATATTTTCACAGCCAAGCCCAAGTTTAAGAAGGTAAAGATTGAGGAGTTCCTTGAATTCTTTGATGAATATGAGGGAGACAAAAACCTTGAATGCTTGTACAATGCCATCACTAAGGAGAACACCTCTGGAGATGCGATGCTGGACACGATACTTCTCACCGAGCAGAGGAGCAGGAGGCCAGTGGAGGAATTCTGTGCTAGCATGAAGAAGGTGTTTGTGATTGGTGTTATAGCATTGATGGGATACACTGCACTAAAGGACGGCACTGTTGGAGAGGACTTGGTGAAGGAATGGCAAGTCCGCATGGAGGCCGTGGAGATCCGCATGAAGGCAGCCGTGGATGAATGTGTAGACAAGTTTGCTGAGCAAGCCAAGACTGATTTAGATCAAATGATCAAGGAGAGGCAGAGCAGTGTCGACCCTGAGTTTCCAAAGGTCCTCCTGGATGCTCTTGTCAAGAAGTATGACTGGGTCTCCTGGTCAGTTAGGGTGTTTAAAGATGATGAGCGAAAATTTCTCAAGCGTCTAGCTCGCAAGCGGCACCATGTAAAAGATGGGGGTGTCAATTATTTTGAGTATTTGTGCAATAATAAAATAAGAATTGTTGTGTCTTTTTCTGCTGAACCTAAACCACTTAACAAGAACCAGATAAAGGATCAAATAGAGGAAGAGAAAGGTAATATTGAATCTGTGTTTGAGTCCCTGTGTGAGAGTCTTCCCAACTGCCTCGTCCATGCTGTCAGTCGCTCTACCAAAGTAGAGGAAGCCAATAATTTCGACCCGGAGCATATTTATTTCATCTCTCACAAAACAGCAAACATTTGTATTCACTCAGAATAATGGAATTAAGATTATTTAAATACGCAGATGACAAAATCAGCATATACACCATGTACTCAACTCTCCAGTCTCCTATGAACTTTACTTTTTTCTTCTTAATAAATTTATTTTCTTTGTTTTAACTTATAATTACTGTTGTTGTAGCACTTAATTATGGAAACAAAAATGGATTTAGACTGAGAGTCAAAGCACTTAAGCTGAACAAGAACATATTGGCCTATAAAAAAGGAAGAATGGACTGAAAAGATGTTAGACATTATTATAATGGTGATTCATTATATATACCCCTACATAATGCATATAAATAAATGTATTTTCATCACATGACCTGTTATTTCTGATCTACCTAATGCTTGGACTTTCCCTCTTAAAACTTGTACTTAAAAACCTATTGGATGGTTGGTGTTTGTGGTATTTTCACAGGTAGCTCCGTCACAGATTTGTCACAGGCGTTCCTCACCAAATGCAATGGTAGGCAGCGTCATCAGTTGTTTAAGAGAAAAATGTCACCATAGGCAGCTTACAGAACAGGCAGAAATAACGGCTGATGAAACTTTGGAAACTTTAGCGTGGGGAACAACAGTGAGTTGACCGAACACACCATTCACAATTAATGGTAGAAAACGGACATCTCGTATATCAGGCCGAGCTTATATTTAAAGCATTTTGTAGGTTGGTTTAACCAAAACATGAAAAAGGAGAAAAGAATGTAAGAGAGCAAAAAGAATTACATCAGAAACAGACTTATAGCTACTGAAGCCACAGATCGGACAGCAGAGCGTCTACAGTCATTGCACATATTACAGGCAGAAAGAAAGGCTGCCGAAACATTGGCAGCAAGTTGACCACACAGTCCTTTTGCCAGTTGATGGTACCACGCAGGCATCAGGAGCCATGGGTAATCACTAGAGTAAATCTTATTAGGTTCTAATGCAGTGTGTGTTAGTACTTAATGCTCATTAATATACACTATTTCATTATCGAAAACCACAGACAGATTACATGAATGATGATAATT